>NW_026126125.1:0-260436 GCF_943737965.1 Phodopus roborovskii
CCTTGTGTAATGACAATAAAACAAAGAGCCTTTTCTAAATCCAAGAATTTGCTTCGGAGACCTGGTAATGATCTTGAACAAAGGTTTTTTGGATGGGTTTCTTCAGATCTACAGGATGAAATGCATTCCACTACATGGATCTATGATTGTTGGTCCCAAGGCCACTCTGGACTTAGTCTGCAATACTCCTGTGTTCCCCTTGTGCAGCATTGTTTGATTTGCCTCCTCCCTGACTTTGTCCCATTGAATGACAGTTTCTCCTGACTTCATAGAAGTCTCCTCTGCCTTTCATTCCCTTCTGGAAATAGTATACACTATGTTATTCCCCTTACAAAGCTTAAATAGCATTGAATTCTTATCTCACAACATCTCCCAGTCCCAAGTTTCAAATCTTTTCAACCATCTATATTTCTTCTCTTTCTAATTCCCCATCATATCTCCTTGTGTGTGAAACAGGTCCTGCTGTTTCAGGGCTCTTGTGTACTTAAGAAAAAATTCTGGGAATAGTTTTTCTGTGTAAGTCTCCCATCTGACTTAGTAGCTGAGCATGTTGTTGCCCGTAGTATGATCATAAAAGACAAATAAAGATGACAGCATATATGAAATGCAAAATATATACTGGCTGGCTCTTCCTTGAATATTAGCCAGAGATGGATGTACATTATTGTTAAGTGTATTTTCCCTTATTAATCATCTTGTTGCATGAAGTGATTTCTCCCTGCGAAGGCATATAAATGCTAGAAAAGCTTCATTTCCATCATGTCAGAAAAATGTTGATGTTGATGAAGAAATCTCCCTTATGATGACTCAGGTGGCCTTGATTCCAGTCTGTTGCTCTCTGGGCAATAACCTTGCTTACTTTTGTTGGGCACATTAAAAATTCTTAAATGACTGTAACACCTCAGAGATTTAAAATTATACATTTGAGTGAGGTTGTCAACTATCCAATGCAGTCACATTAAAAGTGTTCTTCTGGGGAGTATTGCTTCTGCTTTCAGGAGTATTCAGAGTAGGTAACCCATTGCTGGAGTCACCATTATAATAAAGACATGAATGTAGGAAGAATGATTTTGTAATTTGCCAGCATGATTTAATTTATGTCATGTGAATGAACATAGACCAGTGTTAGTGGACATTTTTGGAAGGTTATGCAGATGAAATGAATATGGAATTTGCAATTTGGTAACTCTCCTGCTCAAATAAGTTCAATCCTGCTTGACACAGTTTTGCCTTTTAAGAGGTTTGAAAAGCAGGACATTTGCCAAAGCTCAATAGAAAGCATTTGCATATGAGCAACATCAATCTATCCCTTATTAATGACCACAGTAATATTTTGTTTGTAATCTAGCAAATAAGGCTTTACTGGATAATACAATGCAGAGATGTATCATTACTTATCTACACACCTGGTAGTTATCTACACACACTAGTTAGCCACACAAATAAACCACTATTTAGCCACCTACAGAAAGCCACTAGTTACTACATACAATAAGTCACAAGTTACTTATGTAAGGATGGAAAAATTTAGTCTAATTTTCCCTAGACTATGCCCCCTAGCAGTGAGTAGGCAAAAGGTCATTCTTGACTGTTTACGACAGGGGTGGGGGTTTACCGACAGCACCTGTGAGTGAATGAGAACAGGAAATGAGCCGTGCCACACTACCCAGGAACCCTAGTGAAAGCAGACTTCCTGTGCAAAGTGCAGGCTTGAATAGTTCAGATTGATTGGCCCTCACTGGATGCTATGAGATGATTGGTTTGTAATGCACAGACTTTGTTGTAACCCTATAAAAGCTGTCTGACCCTGTACCAAGGGTTCCAGTCCTTTACCCCACGTGGAGTATGGCTGCAGACCCCAGTGCACTGGAATATAAAAAACCTCATGCTTTTGCATCAAGACCACTTCTCATGAGTGATTTGGAGGGCCACCTTTCCTGAGTCAGGGCGTGAGGGTCCATGCCCTCCACAGATCTTAAAGTCACACACATAAGCCATTAGTTAGCCATATAGGCAGCAGTTGGACACAGCTTTAATCCCAGCTCTTAGGAGAAAGAGAATGACACATCTCTGTTAGCTCATTGCCACTCTGGGCTACTAGAGAAAGAGAGAAAGTAGAAAAGTAGAGAGAGTTAGGAAGATATCTACAAAGAAACCAAGGGAGAGGAAGAAGGAAAGGGATTAAAAGTGGGATATTTGGAGGGAGGGAAAGAAAGAGAGAATCATTCTAAAAGAGAAACTGCTAACAGAAATGTTAGCCCAGCACTTGAGATGACATGCCTTGAATACCAGCACTGTCCATGGTGAGATAGGCGGGATATGACTGGACAGAGAGGGGAATATAATGTGGGAGGAGAGAGGGGACTGGCAGTGACAGGGTTTAGTCTGATCAGTCATTATGAGGTTTCCTAAAGACAGCATTCAATTGAAAAGGCAGTGTGACAACAGGATCGGTCCTTTGGTCTGAACACTGGTAGAGATAAGAACTCTAGTGGCTGGCTGCTCTGCTTCTATGATTGATCGTCTTTAACCGTCTGAGAGCTGACTACAAACTTTATTATTAATATCTATCAGAATTTTTGCTACAAATGTTGTTCTCTCTAGTGAAGCGTGATTTTTTTGAAGTCAGTATAGACAAGTTTTCAACATGTTAATAACACTTTATTTTCATTTTCAAAACTATCAATTATCGGATTCTTTTTGAAAGTCTGATTTAAGTACATTATTGCTTTTATCAGTGATTGTTTATGCTGTCTAATGTTTCTAGGTTTTATGTGTTTCATTCCTTTTCTCTCAAGTGATGTTGATTATTGTTTTCTGTGTAGAACAAAAAGTCCTCTGGCTTAGACTTGCCTCATTAGTGTAATTGAGAATTGCTTTAAACTCCTAATCCAACATCTCCTCCCAGGGCTCAGAAAATTGTCCTGTACCTCTTTCAGGCTGGGCCTTGATGGGCAAATGAGAAAGAAAAATAGATCAGTCATTGAGTGACCGCCAAACCCTCTAATTTTTGTGGGACTTATAATTGAAGAGGGATCATGATCAACTTTGAAACTTGTGGAGTCACAGTGCTGAAAAGGAGACGTAGGATGCAGGCTAAATTTCCTCCTTCAATAGTAGTTGAGATTAGCAATAAAGAATTAGGTAATCCATTCCAGATGATCAATAATTTCTGATGGGACATTTCTTGTCATCCCCAGATGAGTGCAAAGAAGTGTCTGAACAAAGGAATGACCTTCTTGGGAAAACAATTGCTATAGTTACAGTAGTTCAACCAAAGTAGATCTGGGTAAACATTACAAACCTGCCTATCAACACTGTTATTTTTCTATCTGAGAGAGAAGATTTGAAATATTATTGATGTGCTCTAATAGAAATCCCTAACTAAGGAGAACATGGGCATGAAACTCATTTCAACATATATATATATATATATATATATATATATATATAGAGAGAGAGAGAGAGAGAGAGAGTGAGTGAGATTATAACTATGTAATAGTCACATACCCTTTCCTATCCCCAAGCAGCACCAGTAATCCATATTTTATTCTAATTTGTGGCCTGTTTTACTTGAGCAACAGTTACACAGTAACAGCAGTTACTGTTTGGATGTGATGTACATTTGGCTGCAGTATTTCCCAAGATTGAGATCAAGGTTTGCTGGCATTGCACATTGAGTGTATAATAGAATGTGCACAAAAACAACTCTGAGCTTTGGAGAAGAAGCAAGATGGGTTCAACAAGATTAGAAGAATGCCTATGAAAACATAAAATTTCTGGACTAAGTCCCTGTCTGCCGCACTGATATGGCAAAACTGCAAGGAATGTGCTATCTGAGTCATTTGATCTCTGAATACCTGGTAGGGGAGCTGCTAATATTCTAGTCCCAGCTGGGTGGTACCATCCAATGAAGGACTCTGGGATGGCTTAGCAGTCAGGAGCAGTGGAGTCAGGTACTTTTCAGTTTCTTTCCTGGATTCTCTTCTCCTTCTGCTTTAGGGAATTTTATGGAAGACCAGAAGCTATACTGATTGGAGAAGTCATTCTGTAAATATTTCTCTTGTTGGTTAATGAGAAAACAATGTTGCCCTATAGGAAAGCAAGAAAGGTAGAACTAGGAGAGGTAGAGGATTCTGGGAAATGTACTATAGTGAAAATGTGATCTCGGGAATCAAGGGCGTGAGTCTGGCATTCTCGGTAAGAAAAGAACATATACAAAAAATATATATTAGTGATTATGGGTTAATATTATAAACAGAGCTAGCATAAAAGGAATGCTTGTAACTGATCAACAAATTTATAATTAATACAAGTGTCTCTGGATATTATTTGGGGCTGAAAAAACAGTGGGTCCAGGCTGCCAGAAAACTGCTATTAACATTATGCCATGGTGCTGACAATCTGTTCAGATCAGGTCTTCTGAAGTGTCATTTCTTCAGGAATTTATATGGACCATGAGACTGACTGTGGTCCCCTTGGTCCATGTGGAGACCTGTGCAGTTGTTTTGTCCTCTGAGCCAGCCTGTACAAGAATTTTACAGAGGGAGAGATCTAGAGAAAAGATGTTCTGTATTTGGAAGAATTATCAGTAGGTAGAGGGTCAGAAACAATAGTTTAAGGGTTATTTTGACATAATTTGAGTTTTGGAGTCTGTTTTATTTAGTCTCTGTACACAGATTCATAGGTAATTGGATAAAATTGGTCAAGATCACAGTTATTCTAGCTAAGTTTCTTTTGTTTTAGTTTTTAATTAAAAGTTGAGTATATTTTTCTGGCCTCTGTTCTTGCCTTTCCCTTTTCATCTCCTTTATTCTTTAAAAAATATTGTACACATTTTGATTGTGGTTACACCATGGTATATACATCATATTATGTCAATCTGTGTTCCATGTTTTCATAATCCCATTAAGCATTATGAGTATTTCCACTGTCAATGTAATTTTTAAAAATTTGTAAAGTATTTTTTTTTGTGGATGTAACTTACTAATCAGCAATTTTAAAAATAAATTATTGGGCATTGTCATTGGATTCTATTCATTTATGCTGCAAATTTACCTTATATCACATTGTAATTTCAATGAACCATGTTGCCAAGGGCCACTATTTACTTCTTTGTTTATTTAGGTTTTGTTGTTCTTGTTAATTTGTGGAAGTGTTTTGGCTAATTCGATAAAACAAACTGTGAATCTTGGCAGGTAGCTCATAATTATCTATATTCCATATTCTGTATACATGCACAAAATATTTTTTCTCATGCATAATTATAGGCAAAATATAGGAATAAAATTTGTAAATTGGTAAAGCCTTATAACATCAATTCGATTATCGTCAACTCTACTCTTCTGAACCACCGTTTACTATGACACTACTCTAAACAGGAGAACATAGCACTAATTCTAATTGGTCTTAATAATTAAAAGCTCAAGTCACATAATGAGGTTAATGATGAAAAGTGAGAGAAGCAGGACAGCCAGCCTCTAGTTCTTACCTCAAGAGGAGCTATGCCACACACTCTGAGCAGCATAATAAATCCACTTTCAACAATCATAGAGAGCTGTATTCCTCTAGTCCTGTTCAAGTAGAGAACAATGAATAATGCAGAAGTTTTTTCACCTGCCCACTGAGGAAACTGTGCAGGCTCAACATTTTGCTCTTAGAGGCATTCTGTCCTGCCCCATTCTCTTTGATTATTCAACTTACCATGAAGACACTTTTTATTAATATTCAGTTCTCAAGAATTTGACATTAATTTCCAGAATAAAACTGCCAATGCAATGGAGCTATCACTCAGGTGTCTGTCAGTAGAAAAATATATCATATTGTTTGTGATACAGTTCCATCATTTCTCTCATGGTTGTTGGAGGTTCCTGTGATAACCAGGTAAAAATTATCCACATTTATCCTGTGGCACAGCAAGAAGCCACAAAAAAAAATCACCTTTTATTTCCTAACATTTCTTTAATTTTTTTTTTAATATTTTGTGCAGCCTGGTCTACATAATGAGATTCAGGGCCACCATGGTCTACACAGGGAAACACTGTGTTGAAAAATAAAATAATAATAATAATAATCATAATCATAATAATTAATGAGAAAATTCTACTACAAAATAACAAGAATAGCAGTTGTAGTTTTAATAAAAACAAAAATATAATAATAATAATAATAATAATAATAATAAATATTATAATAAATAATAAAGATGATGATGGTGATTAGGATTCGGAATTGGCCAGTCTGGTCTACAAAGCGAGCCCCAGGACAGCAAGGAAAGGATCACACAAGAAAACCTGTCTTGAAAAACCAAAAGAAAAAAAAAATGAAAATTAAAAAAAAAGAATAAACAGAAAGAAATGTATCTGCTGTGTCTTTAAGCACACTCTAATCATTGAGTAATCACTCTTGTTTCTCAAGTCTCACTAGCCAATCAAGTAATCTGGGCCCACAGGCCAATCTCAGGTCTTACAGGACACTTCTTGGAGCCATGCTGCAGGCTTCGTTTCATAGCACAACAGGCACCATTGATTTGGTTATTGTGCTGTAAGTGTTGTTGTAGGGAACTGTGAGGGGAGCATGGATGAGCAATGAAGAGACAGCATCGTGAGCCAGCAGATGCTATCCTAAGATGAGGAGGATGGCATTAGGAAGTGGAGAGACTGTGAGGCAAGGCCTCGCTTAGGGTGGGTAGGAACCTGTTGAGTCATTCAAACTTCTATGAGGTCGCATGTAGTCCTAGAAGCTTCCCAGACCTGTGTGCAGACTATAAATACTTCACTTTTTGGGCTGCATCTGAGGAATACATATCAATCAGTGAGCTTTTTGTGGAAACATCTTTGTAGGCAGCCAGCAATGTTCTTTTCATGCACAGGGAAGGCAAATTGCAGAACATGGAGAGTCCCAGTTTGTCCAGTGAATTCTAGAAGTTCTTAACATATAACATTTAGGAATAAGACCCATTAAGAGTTAGTTTTGTACATGCTTTAAATAGCAATCTTTTACTTTCCTTATATATTTATTTATATTTTACTTTAAAAATTGTAATAAAAATATCTTATTTTGCATATTAATCCCAGTTGTCTCTCTCTCCCATACTCTCATAACTTAATAACATCCCCCATCAACACCCTGGGAAAAATGAGCCTTCCAAGAGGGACCATCAAAATCTACCATATGTGGTAGTGCCCTCTCCCATGGTTGTAGGTTAAGTGAG
The DNA here is from genome assembly GCF_943737965.1 of Phodopus roborovskii. NCBI lineage: Eukaryota > Metazoa > Chordata > Mammalia > Rodentia > Cricetidae > Phodopus > Phodopus roborovskii. Next base: position 7,214 of record NW_026126125.1, read on the forward strand.
ATTCCCCATTTGGAGTAAACTTCATGCATCATGTAAGTGACAATATTTTACTTTATATTTTATATTTATTTAATTATATTTTATTTTTATTTGTTTATTTTATATAACCAAGTCCATTTAAATGAAAACACATATTTATAGACAATATTTGGGAATTTGGGCATCGTTCTTTCCAAACTAGTTCCTGCTGGTAAGGGGCGCTGTCCTAGGTATTCTAAGAAGATGCAGAAATCCTGGCTGTACTCTGTAAGGATGCTTTGTCCAGCTGTTTTGAGTGTATGATCACCTGGTACTCTGTCTCAGGTGGTCTGGCTTGATAAAACCACATTAGTCTGGACAGAATCCACAGCTTTAAATTTTCTGTGGAAACAAAAATAGAAATCCTTTTCCCCAGCAACTTGTCCATCAACTTAAATTTTGGAGTCAAAGCATTTTTTTATTTAATTTATTATTTTACATGTGGATCCCAGTTCCCTCTTTTTCCTTCATACCTTCCTCCTTTTCCCCCTCCCTCCCTCCCTCCCTTCTTCCCTCACTCCCTCCCTCCATTTTACCCTCTCTGCCCTCTCACATGCACCCTAACTAACCTCCCTTCCCATCCCTCCACCCCAATTCCATATGTAGGAGAATGCCATCCAGTTGGGGTCATGTAGATCTGACAGGTCATGTGAAGTAGGGACTAGGGATTCTCTCTTGTCTCTAGATTAAGGCAGTTATCCCTCCATAGAGGATGTGTTTGCAAGGTCCTTTTGTGCACCAGGGATACATCCTGGCTCCAATGTCTGAGGTCCCTTAGACTGCTCAGTCCTTCTGGCTGAGACCATATTCAGGGGGCCCTGAGTCAGTCCCATGCTGACCTACCAACTATGAGTCTAGTGGCCCGTTAGCTCCTTGTTCAGGTAAGCTGTCTATATGTGATTCTGCAGCCTGGTGTTGTCCTCTCCTTTTGCATCTGTGTTCTCGTTTGACTCAGTGTTTATGTATGGCTGTTTGCTCCTGTTTCCAACAGGCATTATATGAGGGCTCCATGGATAAGCTAGTTGTTTATCTCAATATCCTGGAAGGGCCTTTATCGTAGCCTTTCCACGGAAGTTCAAAGTGTTAGTTGGTGGCAGTCTTGAAGTTCTCTAGGCCTTTCTTTCCATTCAATTTTATCTTCAAACCAATATTGGCGACCTCTTTTACGTTCGCTCTTTCACTCTGTCTTGTCTTCTATTCCTAACCAGGCTCAATCTTCCTGGTCGCCCGTGTTTTCCTTTCCTCCCCCACATTTTCTCCTACTTCTCTCTCCATTCGCTGTCCCCTCTCTTCCCCTGAGCTCTGGGGGGACTTTTCCCTTCCCAGTTGTGTATTGGATTTTATATGAATCTCTTAGAATACACCTGGTATCCTAGTTCCTCTGGTGATATCAATTATAGGATGGTGATCCTTGGCTCTAGTTCTAAAATCCATACAAGAGTGAATACATACTATGCTACTCTTTTTGTGACTGGGTTACATCATTCAGGATGGTTTCTTCAAGTGACATCCACTTGCCTGCATATTGTATGATTAACTGATTATAAACTTAAGAAATTTTCAAAATCCGTGATAACAGCATACTTTATCATGTCTGGAATGTCTGCCCAGGAATTGATTATACAAAAAATTTAAACTATTTACATATATAAAGATGGAATCATTAAATTGTTTCATGATATGATCTGTGAACAATGAAGTTTAGTGCCACCTTTTGTGATTTGTGTGACAAACTATCTAACTATCTGAATATTTCATTATTCAAATCTGTATTTTCCTATTCCAGAAAGAGTAGAGTCTGGATCCATCTTGTTGGTGTTAATTGTCTCTTGTGATTTCATTATTTATTTATTTAAATCAATGTTTTATTATCTGTCTAAGGGTGAAATATGAGAAATTATATCATTATTCATTAATTTTCTTTGTTCAAATCTATAATTAAAACTCAATGATCTCAGTTTTGAGCAATCTTGTAGGAGTCATGTATAAAACATCACCCACTTGTTTAATATTTATTCTTTTAATTATGAAAATCTGTCATTATTTATTCAGTGATCACTGGAGTTTTGAGCCTCCTTTTGGGAGTCAATCATGCCAGACCATCACATCATCTGAGACAACACTTACTTATTTAACTGTAAAATTAGAAAATTAAATAATACCTCATAATTTAATTAACATAGTTAAAACAAAGATGATGTTATGGACCATAAGTCCCTTTTGGAGTCAGATTTTGGGAATTTATGATGTAACATCATCTCATTTCTTGATCATTTAGCTATTTACGTAGATGATTACATCAGCCATAGATTTATGACTTTGGTGCCATCGTGTCAGAGTTAATATCAAACGCTAACTAATTAATTATCAAAATAATTTTTTAAATAAATTACTTAATAATTTAAATAAATATTTAAATAAATTATTCTAGGAAGAGATCAGTCTGACTTTTTCAGGTAGGATTTAAGTTTGCACCACCATGCCATTATTCGATCATATTTCATTATATATTCATTATTTAAATCGAAGAAGGTGTTGTCCTTCATGACTGGAGTCTGGCCATTCCTCCCTGGGAGTTAACCATGTGGCACTTTTTAAAAATCTAAGTATTACTTCCTTGAAAATCACTGGAGTTTGGTTCCCGTTAAGTATGCGGGACTATCCAATTATTTACTTATTTGATTATGTACGTAATGATGGTGTCATCCATTATGGGCTTGGCTGCTGTGCAATTGACACAGCAGGAGATTGGTACAAGAAGCAGTGCCCAGAGGATGAGGGACACTGGGATATCCAGTGATTACTCATTACATATTAATACGTTTTTAACGATCGAATGATTAAACAACTTCAAAAACTGTATTGTTTCGCATCATCAGTTCATGAGAGGTCGCAACAGAACTGACCCATGAAGGACACGGGTGACACCGATTTCAAAAATGTAATAATTTAATAATCTCATGATCAGAGAATCTTGTCTAATGAACTGTGTTGGGCTGACAACCTGACACACCACCAACTCTAAATAACTGTATTAGAAAGTGGCATACAGGACTTAATAGAGAATTATCAATTGAGGACTCAAAAATGACTGAAAGAACTATGAGACAGTGCTCAATATCATTAGTCCTCAGCCAAGAAACTAAAAACAACTCTGAAAAACCATGTGATCAAGCTGTTGTAATGGTAAGAGAATGAAGAGAAGTTTATTTTCTTTTCAGTAAATAGAAAAGGACTACGGTAGAGACGATAAATGGTATTGTTTACATTCTGGAAATGATAAAATTGAAGCACAGAAAATAGGTTTGAATACTCATCAATGTATTTGAATGGTATGATGATGTTTTCGTTTTCATGCTTATATCACTATAGGCATGTTGTAGCTTGAGAGACTGGTAAATATGTTTAACTCAATAAAAGAACCCTGCATAGTTTTTGTGAGAAAATCAGTGAGGCTGTAAGGTTAGTGCATCAGTGGGCAGGCTAATTTTTGCATGTGGGTGGTACCCTAGAAAGTGACAGAATTTTGGATCACAATTGTTGCCTGGCAAACCTGCTTGCATTTTGTATCCTGGTAACATAGGCCAAGAACCAGAGAGTGGCTTCCATAAAGTGTTATCATGGGAAATTATCTCCTAAGACAATGATCTCCTAAAACTTTTAATGACAGCATTTGATTCCCCAAACCAAGTGGTAGCCAAACATCTGGATCTTTGCCTAAAGCTATTACTGGTTACCCAATTCAAGATTATTGGTATAAAGAAAATGGAGAAGTCATCTTTACAAAAGCACTCTGAATCCTTCAATGTGGAGCCTACAGCTCCGGGACCATACAATATAAATTCTTGGTTAGATGATCCTGGAGGGCAGTTTTTCTGCATAGAGGGCTGGAAGGAGGTTAAACATGAATTTTGTTATCCCGTCTTTCAGAATAATTCATGGCAGCACTATCATGAATATCTTGATTTTAAAACAGTAAAAGCACTTGCATAGTCTGTCTGCACCTATGGGGTAAATGCCGCTTTTATAGTGGCGCAAGTTGAATCCCTTACTCGCCGCTGCATAACTCCATCTGATTATGTGAAGGATTGGCCTCCTGCTTGGCCTGTTCAAGAATCCTCTCAGACTTTACAGAGCTTGGAGTATGCTAAAGCTCCCAGTGTAAGTGCCCGGGACTTGGCTTGGAAAGATACTGAAGGCCACTCTGGAAGCATACAACCTTACATCTTAGAATTACCAGTCACTCTTTGGAGTTGAGACCTGTTGAAGGAGATGGGCAAATATTCCCCTGTGGCACAGGGTATGAAACAGGCCATGGGTCATCATTCCTCTTATGGGTTAGGAAGGTTTATGAATTGCCACAGATCCCCAATTCAGGCCAAGCCACGTTCCCCTAGACAGGGCTTGGTTTTTTCCTAGGGGCCATTGAGGACATTATTCCCATTACATCGAATACAGAGGAGCCAGTCTGGGTACCTCAATGGCCTTCCTCCTCTGAAAATCTTGCTTCAGGTAAATCTTTAATTCAAGAACTATTAAAATTAGGACATATTCAGCCTTCCGTTTCACCCATTTTTGTGATAAAGAAAAAGCCGGGGAAATGGAGGTTGTTGCATGATTTAAGACCCATAAATCAGCAAATGCAAGTTATGGGGCCTGTGCAGCCTGGCTTACACTTGCTCTCAGCTTTACCCAAGGATTGGTCCCTTATAGCAATGGACATTAAACATTCCGTCTTTTCCATCCATGTGCTAAAGATATTGTTAGATTTGCTTTTACCTTGTCTTCTATTAACCATGAAGAACCTGATCTGCGCTATGAATGGGTAGTGTTGCCCCAGGGCATGGCTAATAGTTGGACTATGTGTCAGCTTTTTGTGAGTTGTGCCATTGTTCCAATTACAGAAAGATATCATGAGGTACGATGTGTTCATTATATGGATGACATTTTAATGGCCAGTAAAGATTTGATATTACTATACAAGGTACATGAAGAGTTGATAAAGATCCTAGCGAACTCAGGGCTATATATAGCCCTAGAAAAGGTACAACAGGGCAATATTATTCATTACTTGGGAGCCAAGATATATAAGGACCAGGTAGTGCCTCAGAAATTTTCTTTAAGATTAGATATCTTGCAAACTGTAAATGATTTTCAAAAATTATTAGGAGATATAAATTGGATTCAGCCATTTTTGAAACTTTCCAGTTAAGAATTGAGACCCTTATATGATATATTAATTGGCAACCCGTATTTAAATTCTCCTCGGGCATTAACTAATGAGGGACAAGTGGCATTTCAAAAGGTGGAACAAGGGCGGAGCATGGCGTCTTTAATGTGGTGCATTCCTGATCAACCCACTTGGCTTTATATCCTCACAACTGCGTGTCAACCCACAGGAGTACTGAGGCAGGGGGCACCTTTACAGTGGATCCATTCCAAAAGCTCAATGACTAAGTCTGTAGAGCATTATCTGACTAGCTTTGCTAGTCTAGCTCTGGTGGGGATCCAGCAATGTTTACAATTTTTTTTTATGTCAGGCTGAAATGCTTATTACCCCATATTCTGCTGCACAAATAAAAGATTTAATTTCCTCATTAGATGAATGGGCTATTTTAAATTTAGTTTTGATGGAGATATAGATAACGATTATCCCAAGCATCCCATTTTGAGCTCTTTTAAGGAACATCCTGTTATTTTCCCAAAAGTTACCCATAAAGTACCCATTGAGGGTGCAGTAACCATTTTTACAGATGGTTCTAAGACTGGGTGCAGTGTGTATGTATTTGGAGAAGCTGCCCCAATTATCTGCCAATTTATGCCAGCCTCTCCTCAAATAGTGGAGTTTCAAATAGTGTTAGAGGTTTTTAGGAAAGTTTCTGAAGCCTTCAATTTAATTTTTGATTCCAATTATGTTGTTAATTTGGTTAAAGATTTGGAGGTAGCTGGAAAAATAAAAACCAACAGCCCTAATCATCCATATGTAACCCAGCTACAAGAGATCATTTGGAAACCTTCACAACCCTTTTATATCTAACACAATAGAGCGCAAACTGGATTGCCTGGACCAATTAGTGCGAAAAATGAATTACTGGATAAGTATACCTGGAGGCATTCATGAGGTGTAAATAATCCCAAAGTGTCTCCAAAATAGGTATGAGTTTTATTCCCTTTTTTTCTGCATAAGGGACCAGAAGATGGACAAGAATGGGGAGGACTTTCTCTTGCTCTGCCCCTCTTTCTTGGGTTGGAGATAACTTCAGAGCACAAGACTGTGTCTTTTTCTAGAGCCAGAGTAGCATATCATTAATAATAATATCATAATAATAGTAATAATAATCATTATCATCAATGTAAGTTGTTCCCCAATATAACACCCAATTATCATTTGGCTTGGATCTACAGAACTTATTAACACTCTGCCTGCAAGCAAAACAATTTTGTTTTTTGAAACTAAGACAGTAAGATATCTAAAGTTGTCACCAAAGGGTTTACATGAGTTGGGTTTTCTCTTCCATGAATTCTTCCCCATTACCTGATATCAAGGTGATACAGAAAGGATGTAAAATATGTACAGGGTTAGAAGTATGGATTAGCATAATTATGACAAGTTCATAGCCTGGTCTATGTGAAGGTTTTGATAACATTCTGTAGTTCCTGCAATAGGAATATTAAAGGGTCTAACCTTATTGGGAAAAAGTGTGAACAGACACAAACCCACTCACGGACATCACATAATTAAAATCATATCAAATCTCTAAAAAAAAAGAGATTTACACATGTGAATATTTTTGTGCAACACAGCATGTTTCAAAGTTCCGTCATTCATGTGAAGAAATTGCTTGCAGAATTGTGCCACATTCAATAGCAAGTCTCTTGATAATGTGAACCAATAGATTTGGTTAATAAAGGAAGTATACACATATTGAAGGAGGCTAATTAGACAATAATGCACAAGAGGAATACAGAGTAAGTAAAGAACCTTGTGAACAAAATCCACAGGGACCTTAGGATGGACAACCACAATTGCAATCCTTGGGAGTCATGAAATTAGTAAACCTGCCACACTCTGGACATTTTCCATCATGGTAAATCCAGAAGCTGATTCCCTACCATTTCTCCCTGTAGTGTACACAATAAATTATTCCTCCTATTTGGATTTGAATGCAGGAGACATGCTCCACCAGAATTACTTTTCTGGTAATTTCAATGGAGAGTTGAATACAGGACTCAAAATTGTAATTTGAAAACCCAGAGGTGGTACATCCCATTAATTTAAGGGTTTAATTTCCAAATGAAGAAGTAAGTAAGTTCATTGACCTGGGTTACATAAAGCTAGGAACTAAAGACACCTAAGTCAAAAAAAGGGTGCTGCCTCAGAAAAATTGTCTGTAATTGTAGAGATACAAGTGTTATAGCCATAATGTACCTTCCCAGGAAGAAATCACTACACATATTTAAATGATTAATAAACCCAACTACTTTTAAGAACTCTGTGCATCAAACACTAGCTAATCTCAAAGAGGTGATATTGTGGAAAATTATTTTAAGATATATTAATTTGTTTATGACATGGAACATATATTAAATGATTATGAGAAAGATGACTTGCATTCTTTACTGTGGTAAAGTTGTGGTAATTTGCGTGTCTAGAGCACGTGAAGGTCTAATAAAGTGCTGACTAATCAATAGCAAGGCAGAAGAAAGGATAGGCAGAGCTAGAAGGCAGAGAGAATAAATATGAGAAATCCAGCTGGGGAGATGAAGGAGCAAGAAAAGCAGGGCACATCCAAGTATTCTAAAACAGAGCAAGAGTGAAAGTGAGATATACAGAAGTAAGGAATGGGAAAATCACAGAGGCTAATGGTAGATGGGGTAATTTGAAGATAAGAAAAGTTATCAGGAATCACGCCAGGTTAAGGAAGGGCAGGTATTCATAAATAAGAATAATCCCAAGACCAAATTGCAAATATCTACAAGAAGAAGACATTCTAGAATAGATTTTTCATCCCATGTATGATATCATACTTAATTCTCATTTAGGATCAGGCCACAGCAAACACGTCAAGCAATTTAAATAGGGAAAGCAGAGTGCAAGTGCAGCCACTAAGAGAGATTAAGTTTTACAGAAAAAAAAATCCATCTTTTATACCAAAAATTATAATCTACAGTAGAAAGATGTTTCAGTATATTTTAAAGATGTATCAGTGTTTATGAGTCTCACACATACAAAGGACAGAAGACACAAATACAGAAAACATCAAGGACAATTCACACATGTGCACCCTGGATGCTGTTCTTAGACAAATAGTCCGTTTGAGCTATTTTATCCTCAGAATATGGCTGATTTTAATCTTTGAGCATGATGCCTCACAGGAAGGTCATGATTGCTTCAATGCAGGACAAGAAGTTCATCTTAACTAGTTCTATATGATGTCTATGACAAGGCAGTGACACCACTGTAAAGAATTCCATTTTTAATTTTTGTTTTTTAATGTGTAAGGCTGTTAGCCTCCAGCCACCTGGGCACAATACCTTCAAAGGCTGGGATAGGGTAGCATCTCCCTTGGAACCCAAGTTATATAAGATGACTATCTCTTATTGTGTCTGGGAATGGTGCTTGTGTCCTTTGTAATAACACACATTGCTCTTGAGTGCTAAGCTATATTTCTAGTCAGCTGAATTATTTAAAATATATTTTCTTAAATTTATTTCACATGTATTAAACCAATTTAGCACTTCTTGCCTTTTCTCCATCCCTTCCCATTGTCTTACATTTAAATTCCTTTCTTGTTAAGCACTTGTGAATAAAAACAATAGAGTCCACTTGTCTTTGTTCTGTATGTATGGTTTAAGGACTGAACATGTGGTTTTGCATATGCAATTAGGGAACTCATTTTTTTTGTCTGTGGCTAATTCTTACAAATTCAGGATAATTCCTCTCTCTGAGCACTACATATCTGGACACAAAATGATCTGGGCTACCTTAGTCAGGAAACATTAACAAGAATAAGTAGATGGGATGGTAAATAGCTTAGCTAACAATTGCTGGTGAGAAGGTCATGAATTCTTAGAGCTTTGGGGAAGATTATGGACACTGTAATGAACCAAGCATAGCCCCTCTTTGATCCTTGACTTTCCACCATACTTCTTGTACCATTTTCATCCTGGATGAATTTGAATTACTGAAACACCCACCTCCACTTTCTAAGAACAATGGTTACAGACCTCTACCACCATGCCTGGTTAAGGTGGCTTCAGCTTCCCTTAGTGAGGCATTAGAATGATAGGATGAGGAATTACACATAATTCAAAACCCATTTATCTCTGTCAGACTAGGTTTCACCCAGTCTGTAGGATAAGTCAGTATTTTTCCCAGGATTTTGATGAGTTAAAACTGGCTCAATTGTGAGGAAGATAATATTTCTCATATTTGAAAATCAGTCCATTTTGAGGCAAAAAGGACGCATTTGGTGAGAAATTTCTTCTGTTGCTGCAGTGACCCCAAGAGCCTATGTCCTGGTTACCCTAACTGGCGAGTTTCAGTCTCTCATCCTCAGAAAGCCAATTAAATGAAAAAAAATTACCTAGTAACATGCACTTTGTTTTCCAGATCGACACATCTCTCTGATCTCCTAAGAAAACTTTATATATATTGGAGGGTTCTGGGCCAGGCAGGGAGTCACAGTAACACTATTTTCATAAGGAAGAAAAAAATAATACAGACAGGAAAATGACAAAATAATAAAATCTTAAATCATATTTATTTTATTTGACTAATTTGGAAAAATAAAGAAAATATATGTTTAATAATGCACACAAGGGGTCCAAATAAACTTTGAAAGAAGGCAAATATATGTGAAACTAAATAATCTAAAAAAGAAAAATAGTGAATATTCCCCATATTTAAAACCATCCCACAATCTCAGTTCCTGTTTTTCCTGTAATGGGGTCAGATAATTGAAAAATTCAAAGGAAATGGAAAATTTTCTGGATAACTATGACTTACGAAAATTAAATCAAGAACAAACAATTTAAATAGACCTATATCCCACAATGAAATATACACAGGCATTGAAAGGCTTCCAACCAAAAAAAGCCCAAGGGAAGATGCCCTCAGTGCAGTAGAAGAACTAGTACCAATACTCCACAAACTGTTCCATGAAAGAGAAACAGAAGGTTCATTGCCAAACTCTTTTTATGAGGCCACAATAACCTTGATAGCCAAGCCTCAGAAAGACACAACTAAGAAAGAAAATTACAGACCAATATCTTTGATGAACACTGATGCAAAAATACTCAATAAAATGCTGGCAAACTGAATTAAAGAATACATTAGAGAAATCATCCAGCATGACCAAGTAGACTTCATCTATGGATTGCAGGGATGGTTTAACATATGAAAATCTATCAATATTATCCACAATATAAACAAATTGAAAAGGAAAAAAACACATAATCATCTCGCTAGATGCTGAAAAAGCCTTCAACAAAATTCAACAACCTTTCATGATAAAGGCCTTGGAGAGATCAGGGATAACAGAAAGATACCTAAACATAATAAGAGCAATATACAGCAAACCAACTGCCAACATCAAACTGAATGGAGAGAAACTTAAGCCGATTCCTCTAAAATCAGGAACAAGACAAGGCTGAACTCTCTCTCCATATCTCTTCAATATCGTACTAGAAGTTCTAGCTAATGCTATAAGACAACAAAAAGGAGATCAAGGGCATCCAAATTGGAAAGGAAGAAGTCAAACTGTCTCTATTTGCAGATGATATGATAGTTTACCTAAGCGACCCAATAAACTCTACCAGGGAACTCCTACAGCTGATAAATGCATTCTGCAAACTAGCAGGACACATGATAAACTCAAAAAAATTATTAGCCCTAATTTTTTCAGAAAACAAAGAGTAGGAAAAAGAAATCAGAGAATCATCACCATTTACAATAGCCACAAGCTACATAAAGTAGCTTGTGGTAACGCTTACCAAACAAGTCAAAGACCTATATAATAAGAACTTTGTAGCTCTAAAGAAAGAAATTATAGAAGATAACAACAGAAAATGGAAATATTTCCCATGCTCTTGGATAGGTAGTATAAACATAGTAAAAATGTCAGTCTTGCCAAAAAAATCTACAGATTCAATGCAATCCCCATTAACATCCCACCACAATTCTTCCCTGACATGGGAAGGATAATAATCCACTTTATATGTAAAAACAGAAGACTTGAGCTAGCCAAAACACCCCTATATAATAAAAGAACTTCAGGAGGCATCATCATTCCTGCCTTTAAGTTCTACTACAGTGATATAGTTCTGAAAATAGCCTGGTATTGGCACAAAAGTAGACAGGTAGACCAATGGAATCAAATTGAAAATCCTGATATTAACTTACACACCTATGAACACCTGATTTTCAACAAAACAGCTAAAATTATACAATGGGGCGAGGACAGCACTTTCAACAAATGGTGCTGATACAATTGGATGATGGTGTTTAGAAGTCTGCAGATAGACCCATGTCTATTGCCATGCACAAAACTCACATCCAAATGAATCAAAGACCTCAACATCAATATAGCCACACATAACCACTGAGAAGAGAAAGTAGGAGGTACCCTTGAACAAATTCGTATAGGAGGCTGCTTCCTAAACATAATTCCATGGTCACAGACACACAGAGAAACAATTAATAAATGGGACCTCTTCAAACTTAAAAGCTTTTGTAGGGCAAAGGACACCCTAGACAAGACCAAACTTCAGCACATAGATGGGGAAAAGATTTTCACCAATCCTATATCAGACAAAGGGCTGATCTCCAAAATGTACAAAGAACTCAAGAAACTAGTCAAGAAAACACCAAACAACCCTATTAAAAATAGGGTAGAGAAATGAAGAAAGAATTATCAATAGAAGAATTCAAAAAGGCTGAAAGACACTTAACAAAGAGCTCAACATCCTTAGCTATCAGGGAAATTCAAATGAAAACACCTTTGAGATACTATCTTACTCTTGCTAAAATTAGAAACGCCCATGACAACTCATGCTATAGAGGATGTGGAAATAAGGAGCACTCCTCCACTGCTGGTGGGAATACAAACTCATAGAGCCATTTTGGAGATAAATATAGCGGTTCCTCAAGAAAATTGGAATTTGTTTACCACAGGAATGGCAATCCCCCTCTTATTCATATACCCAAATGATCCGCATCCATACAACAAAGACATCTGTTCAACTATTTTCATAGCAGCACTATTTGTAATAGCAAGAACCTTGATGTCCCTGATTTGAACAATGAATAAGGAAGAGGAGGCACAATTACACAATGGAATACTACTCTGCAGAGAAAAAAAAGCAAGCAACAACAACAACAACAAACAAAACAAAACAAAACAAAAAACCAATGGAATCTTGAAATCCGCAGGCAAGTGAATAAAAGTTGAAGAAACCATCCTGAATGGGGTAACCCAGTCTCAAAATGAGGAACATAGTATGTTCTCACTCATATATGGATTTTAGACCTAGAGCAAAGGATCACACACTATAATTCAAACCACCAGAGGAACTAGGATACAAAGTGTATTCTAAGAGTTTCATATAAAATCCCTTACAGAAACTGGAAGGGACAAGTCCCACAGAGCACAGGGGAAGTGGGGGGGGGGCAGTGAATGGGGAGAGAAGTAGGTGAAAGGGAGAGGAAGGAGAAGAAAACATGTGTGACTAGGAAGATTGAATTTGGGTAGGAATAGAGGACAGGAGAGAGAGAGACCGAGAAAGAGATACAGAGAGAGAGAGAGAGAGAGAGAGAGAGAGAGAGAGAGAGAGAGAGAACCAATATTTGTTTGAAGAGAAAATTGAACCCAAAGAAAAGTCTAGAGAAGGACAAGACTGCTACCAAATAACAATTTGAGCTTACGTGGAAAGGCTACCAAAATTGCCCTTCCCAGAGAGTGATATCAACTAACTTATCCATGGATCTCTAATCTCATCTAATACCTGTTGGAAGCAAGAGCTTCCCCATAAATAAATATTGAGCAGAACTAGAAGCCAGATGCAGATGGAGAGGACAAGACTAGGTTGCAGAAACACATAGAGACAACTGACCTGAACATTCAGGAGCTTTTGGGCCCCCAGACTGATTGCTGGGAAGCCAGCATGGGACTGACTTAGGCCACCCATGAATATGGTTCTTAGCTGAGGGAATGAGCAGTCTAAGGAACCTCAGAAAGTGGAGCTAGCAAGTATCTCTGCTACACAAAAGGACCTTGGGAATACATCTCCCATGGAGGGATGACTGTGTTAACTTAAATAAAGGAGAGAAGCCCTAGTCTCTACTTCACATGACCTGTCAGATATACATGGCCCCAACTGGATGGCTTTCCCCTACATATTGAATTGGGGTGGAGGGATGGGAGGGGAGGGTTTTTTGATGCATGTGAGAGGGCAGAGAGGGTAAAAGTGAGGAAGGGATGCAGGGAGGGAGGGAGGCAGAGGGAACTGGGATCTACATGTAAAATAATAAATTAAATAATAATAAAAAAAGATCAGGGAAATGCAATTCAAAACAGCTCTGAGATACCATCTTACTCCTGGAAGAATGACTAATATTAGAAACACCAGTGATGACTTATATTACAGAGGATATGAGGAAAGGCAACCACTCCTCCACTGCTGGTGGGAGTGCAAAACTGTAGAGCCATTTTGGAGATCATTATGGATATTCCTGGGGAAAATGAGAATCAGTCTACCACAGGACCAGGCAATCCCACTCTTAGGCATTTACTGAAATGATCCATATCCATGAAACAAAGACATCTGTTCATCTATGTTCATAGCAACATTATTTGTAACAGAAAAATCTTCGAGAAAAGCTAGATGCCCCTAAACTGACAAAGGGATAAAGAAGTGGCTCAATTTCATAACAGAATACTATTATGTGGGAGAAAAAAAAAAAAACAATGAAACCTTGAGATTCTCAGGCGAAAGTATGGAACTTGAAAAAAACATACTTCATTAGGCAATCCACTAACAAAAAGAAGAATATGGTATATATACACACTCATATATGAAATTTAGACATAGAGCAAAGGATCACCAGCAAATAATTCACACAACCAAGTAAACTAGGTTAAAGGATTATTCAAAAAGATTCATATAATTCCTTTCACAGAAGGGGAAAGGGATAAGAGAGAGTGAGAGAAAGAGGGAGAGAGAGAGAGAAAGAAAGAGAGAGATAAAAACCATAAAAGAGGGAGCTGTTATAGGTTTGAAGAAAAAAACTGACTCTAGATAACTGTCCAGATAACCTCAAGTCTGACCCCATCTAACAATTTGAGCAACAGTGGAACAGTGAAAAGGGTACAATAAATGTCCTTCCCTGATAATGAAATCAATATCTAACTTATCCACCATCATAGAGCCCTCATCTAGTAGCTGATGGTAACAGAAGCAGAGACCCACAATTAAACACTGATGAACTGGAATCCAGATGCAGAGATAGAGGACAGGACATGGATACATAGAGACAGCTAACCTGAACAAGGAGGAGTTAATGTGCCCCCAGACAGATAGCTGTGAATCCAGCATGGGACTGACTCAGACTCCTGAACATGGGTCTCAGCTAGAAGGCCTAGGCAGTCTAAGGGACCTCGAACAGTGGAACTAGGATGTAGTCATGTTTCACAAAATGATTTTGGTGGCACATCTCCTGTAACCTGCAAACCTAGAGCCAGGATAGAAGTCCTAATCCTCATTCCAAATTACTTGACAGATTTAGATGCCTCCTCCTGTAGGGCATCACCATCCACATGGAGTTGGGTGAGATTGGAGGGGGTGCATTTTGATGGGGTGCATGATAGGTTGGGGAAAGGGAAAAGGTGAGTGAGGGAGGGAGAGGGAACTGGAATCAATATGTTAAAAAAAAGAAAAAAGAAAAAATTACCCTGTGAGAGCACTCACTTAATTTAAGGTGGAGTATTCAGTAGGACAATAAGCACTTTGCCCTGGAAAGCAATAGCCTGGGATCAAGGCCACTTGTGTAAATATTTGAGAGCTTGTCACAGAAACCTTTCCTAAAAGGCTGGAGGTTCAACTTTTGTAGAATCTGATTTTCCAATGAGAAGTATTTCAACAGACTTAAAAGATAAATAAAGATAAATGTCTGTATTGATGCCATGCATCCACCTCTGGGTAAAGCTGAAACAGGAAGGAGCCTAAAACAGATATTTTTCTGTTTTCTTTGGTTTTTCTTTTTTGAGACAAATTTCCTGTTTACTGGGAATAGCTCTGTAGATCTGGTTGGCCTCAAAAATCACAGAGTTCTGCCTGACTTTGCCTCCTGAGGGTAGGGTTTAAAGGCATGCACCTCCACCAGGTGGCTACACAAAATATTTTGCATTCCACATATGCTGGAATCTTTACAACCTTTCAGAGTTACACATAAAGCTCACAGTTCAAAGAATTTAAATAATTACAGCGTATGCAAGTCAGGACTATTAGGTAAATGAAAGTTTTCAAAAGAAAAGAAAATTCCATAAATATTTCATAGTACACTGGAAACATGAAACAGCAGGTCACACTTTACAGGCAGGTCCTGAGGTTAGAGGGGGCAGAAGATAAGGTAGATAGTTAAGGCAGAAGAAAGAAAAGATAAAAGCTGGGCATGGAAGTTGTTATTTAAACAACATCTTATTCTAAGAAATCTTCTTACGAAGAATGACTTCCTGTACACTTCTTCCAGGGGAAATTGGAAATAAAAATGGAGACATCTAGGAAGTCAGCAGAAACTGTCATGCAATGTGACCAACTCAGTAGAA
The DNA here is from genome assembly GCF_943737965.1 of Phodopus roborovskii. Lineage (NCBI taxonomy): Eukaryota > Metazoa > Chordata > Mammalia > Rodentia > Cricetidae > Phodopus > Phodopus roborovskii. The sequence continues at coordinate 23,056 of NW_026126125.1, forward strand.
GGCTACTCAAACAATGCAGTATAAGGGGAACACAGAGTACCCTAAGAACATTAATGACTAAGGCACAGTAGCCTTGTGACTGAAATGTACACCTCTATGTGGTGGAAACTGTTGTGTTCTCAGCAAGTAAAGCATCCCCTCCACAAAGCCCTGGTTCCACACCATTACATTCTCCCCCACAGAGCTCTATTTTATTTATGATAAGTGAGTGCCTGATGGAAAATTCCTAAGTCTAGGACTCCAGCTGTTACTGGGTCTGTCAAGCATGTTCCTGGGATTAAGCAGGAGCAAGGTTTCTTCTCTGTATGTATAAGTATCATACTTTCTCAGTCCAAACCTCAACACAACAGTGTTTTCCTTCTCAAACTGTTGTCAAAATGGCTCATCATTCAGCATTGGCCATTCTGACAATGTCATTGAATGAATGACCCTACCTCTTGTCTATTATTTCATTCTATCGCTTGACCTGATTCAAGGACCAGATAGTAGTCTGGGTTCTACACCAGGATTCTCTTTTCATTCTGCTTTACTGAGCTGTAAGGAAGAACATAAACTACAATAAGATGTGTGTAGGATATTCAGAGCATGTCTGCCGTACTGTCATATCTTCTGGGATTTGGATGGACCATGAGACAGACTGTGGGTCTGTGGAAGTAAGTAGTTACCTGCATAGTGGCCCTTGTCCTCTGAGCCTACCTTTGTCTGTATATCTTGGGTAGGGAAAGGCTGCAGCCCTAACATGGGAGAATATGATGCTTGCAATATAATTGTTCAGTGAACACACATGGGAACTGCTTTGATTGTAATGGGAAGACAGATTGGAAAACTGACAGACTGTTTTCTAGAAAATCAGAATAGAATACTTCATTTTACTTTCTGTTTTGTCTTATAAATGTTACAGATAGTTTAGAATCTGTTAGAATGATGGTGATGTGGATCATCTCTCAGCAATACATGATTAGAATGTTTTTAACTTTATGCTACCACCAGTCACAGTGGTTGGATTCAGTGAAGGTTAGTTCCAGAGAATAACAGCAGTCTCTTGTCTGGAGAGAATTCTCAGGAGTGAATAGTGTTGGAGATGTAAATAGTGAAAGAGTCCTGATATTGTGTCATATTCGATGTGGCAGAAAGCAGATTCTTCTATGTCACTTTGTGATTGGGCACCAGAAGATCTGTGTTTACCTGAACCAAAAGAGGCATAAACAGTTGCAGAGTTCTGGGAAGAGATCACCTCCATTTACAAAGAGGGATCCAGAGCATTTGGTTTCTCTTTGGAAACATTGTCAGTAGCTGGAGAGTCAAACGCAACAGTTGAGGGATAAGTTTGTTTTAATACTACGAAAGCTATGAAATTTGTGTGTACTTAATTTTTACACACAGAATTTAGGCAGCTGAGATACTTGTTAAAATCAAAAAAAAATCCTGTCTTAGTTTCCTTTGGTCTTTGAATAATATTTGGTTTATTATCCTACCCTTCTTTTCGGCTCTTTCTCTTTACTCCCTTTACTATTTCTCCAACATTTTGCACAATTTTTCGTCATAACTTTGTGGTAAATATAGAAGTAACATTAATGTCAATCTGTGTTCTCTGGTTTCTTGTTCCCATTGAGCATTCTGAGTGCTTCCACATGACTGTACCTTTGTAATCAACTCTCCTATTATAAATTGTTGGGCAGTGTCATTGGGCTATAATCATTGAATTGAATTAAATGGGGAGGCTGAGGAGTCCAGGGAGCAACAGAAATTACATATTATATGATGGAGGGGGTGTGATAGTCCTACTCATTTCATCCTCTCACTTCAATCCAGCAAGAGATGTGACCCTGGGTGAGGTTGAGGAGATAGAAAAAAATGGTATGGGGCAGGTAGAACATGGGGCATTTGGGATCTAATACCCATGTGCATGGGAACTTTAGGTTGGCACACAGGCTCTCACAGCTGAGTTTTGTCATGGGATAGATTGCCAGATTTTCGGCTGTATTTCTGAGCTCATTGGGACTGGCACCTGTAGATATCCTGGGTGTGGTTTATTCATCATCACTTAGCAATTCCAAGCTGGCTCTGCCCAGTGAAAGTGGAACCTGTAGTTCCACCACCCCAGGTTACCTGCAAGCCATGTAGTACCATGTGCCCATTTCCCACACCCACACACTCAGCTCCGTGCTCAGGATCTGCTTGTTATTGCTGGTCCCTGCCCTGCCCTTGTGTAATACCTGTGCCACAACAGCAAGGATGTTACAAAGTGGCTGTAGAAAACCAAGGGAGACCAATAGAAAAGCCTCCCTGATATGTTTAAATATACTGATGAGTAGGCTGAGCTTTGGTGGCTGTCTTTAATCCCAGCATTTGGGAAGCAGAGGCAGGCCGATTTCTGTGAGTTGGAGGCAGATATGATCTCCAGAGCTAGTTCTTGGACAGGCTCTAAAGCAATACAGAAAGCCCCGATCTCTAAAAACAAAGTGAGTGGAAAGGTTAATGGAAACCCATGGTTGCTGAATTAAAAAAAAAAAAAATCTCTTGGGACCATATATGGAATCCATTCCGTTGTGCCACATGTTCATAGAACTATTGGCATAGTATTTCTATGTCCCTCAAGGCAATTTATTTTACCAGATACAGGATGCCTGGGCCTCAATGTCGAGTTGCAAATGGTGAAATGCAAAGAACAATAGGTTTTGGCCCAGACAGCTTTATATGCCTCCTGAAGTCAGAGAGCTATTTGCCCTTTATACATAATGATAGGAGTGCTCTGAGATTGACCCCTCCTTTGGATGATTACTTAAACTGGAAGTATGAAATAAAGTAAACATTAAATATACACTGAATCTGCTCTCCTGTTGACGATTATATTGGGTTTCTGTCTCCTAAGTGTATTAGCTAGCCTTTACTTCATCTATACTCTGTGACTCAGCAAAGGACTCAGAGGTTGCTCGATTACACACTCAAAAAGACGGCTTCTGACACAAACTGATATTTAATCTGAGCAATGAAATCCAGGATAGCTCCACACTTAAAGCTAGTATAATTTTTTTTTTTTAATAACACGGACGTTTTGAATTAACACGGGAAATAATAGCACACAGAAAAGTATGTGCTACCTAATAATAAATAATTTATTGGATTCTCCCTCTCCCTAGGCAACCTGGCCCTGTTCCTCCTCTCAAACACTCCTCTTCCTGCCCTGGTGGTTTCTCTTCAGCAATTGACTGTCACTCCACACAAGTCCTTTCCAGGTCTTGTGTTTTCTTTTCATGGAACCTTTCCACATCACAGGCCTCTCTTATGCTCAGGTTCCTTCCATGCCCTGGAGTTGATCTTCTCTGCTTTCCACAGGGAGCCTTCAATTCCATCCTGGATCTGTTTTTCAGAGATGATCACTCTATACTGACATCTCAAAGGCTGTCAAAGTTTGGATGGCTAAGCAATGCATTCATTAAGTGACTCCATAAGACTGTGTATGTAGAAGCCATGAGGAGCTGGGCCAATGGCACCTTTATGACTCCAGTTTCAAGGACCCCAACTGCGGAGATAGGTTCTAAACTGCTCCCTTCCTCTTTATAAGCAAGCAAGTCCTTGCAGTTTTCTCTCACTTCCTATTTATGTCCCCAGTTGGTTAACACCTACACTTTTCTTCAATCCCTTTCCCAATAAACTCCTGTAGGTTTGTTGAGTTTGTTGGATCCATAAATTGAGGCCACTCTAAGCAACATAGAAAGAGTCTTTCTCAGAAAAAAAAAACCAAAACAAACAAAACACACACACAAAAAAAACCAAAATTAAAAAAAAAAAAAAACCAAGAAAACATGATAGGAACAGTGATACACACTTAGAAACCAGCAGTTAGAACATAGAGGTTGAGGCAGCAGAATCAGGCCGGCAAGGCCCTCTTTTGCTAATAGAGAGTTCAAGATCAGTGTTCACTACATGAAATCTGTGTACAGAGGGAAATCATCCACAGACAGGCATAGAAACTGTAAACCAAAACAGAATTATTCAAAACCTTTTTATCTTTGATAACTATATATAGACACCAGAGTTTAGAAGGTTGTAACCTAAATATTTTGAGAATGTAAAGATATTTCAATTGGGGGAGTTTTTTCTAACTGAAAAAAATGATAGAAGGACACCTTTAAATGCAACAAATCATATGTAAGATACATACATACACAACACAAAGACATCCTCTAATGTGTTGAAGAAAAAATTCAATCACTAACCTTGGCATGTATATGACAAGTGTCATCCTTTCTTTACAAATTCAGTTTAAATTGGGTAGTTGGTACCTGTAACCAAGATCCAGCAATCTCAGCTACCACAGAAACTAAGACAGTAAATTAGGCTACCTTATAGGCAAGAGTTCCAGACCAGCCATGGGATCAACACAAGAACTAAAAGAAAATTTTAAATTCAGGTAAGCATTTTGAATGTCAATTAGGCAAAGAATTGAACCCCTTCCTCTACTCAAAATTGACTTTTAACAAAGACAGATAAAAAAGATCAAACATTGCCCCACTTTACAGTTTAGCCTCCAATCTTTAAATTAAGTGGTGTTTACTAAGTTATCTTGGGTATGGGTAAAGTGGATATCTCATTACAATGTTATTCTTATGGTTCAATGTTAGGATAAACCTGAAAGGTGGTCATGCATGGGAGCCATGGCTGATTCCATGGCATGTAAGGGTGACCAAGGTGGGGTACAAACATGCTAGGAAGCCAGAGCTTTAGACAGAAGTTTTATTAGAAAGGGGATAGGGAGGAAATCACCAGGAAAATAGATAAAGAGAAACAGAGACAAAGAGGGGTGACAGGAGAAAATAGGGAGAAAGGAGCACAAAGAGATGAGAGGGGGAAGACTGGGAAACATGAGATATTTTATTTATCATTTTGAGGGATAAATAAAAACATGTCTGTTACAATAGTCTTTGTTTTCTTTTCCAGATATTTTTTTTCTGTGACTCCCTGACTTTCCTGGCAAAAATTTTGTAGACCTAACTTGCTTCATATTTAGAGAATTGCCTTTGCCTAGTGAGTTCTGAATTAAGGGCCTGTGTCACCACACCCAAAATTAGAGTCCTTTATAACTTTTTATAGCTCAAATGTTTTTTCAGTAATATAGGAAATAATAGCACACAGAAAAGTTTGTGCTGCCTAATAATAATTGTTGATTTCTTGGCTTCTCCCTCTCCCCAGGTCCTGGGCAACCTAGCCATGCTCCTGCTCCCAAATCCTCTCTTCCACTGCTGTTGTTTCATTTCAGCCCCGTGTCTGTCTCCATACCAGTCCTCTCCAGTGCCAGTGCCTTCTTAGGAATACCTTTCTTGATTGCAGGGCCTCACTGAAGCTCTGGATCCCATCCTGCTCTGTAATCACTCTTCTCCAGGTAACCTTTCCTTGTCATTTGATCTGTCTATAAGAGGTGATAACTCTTCACTGACAGTTCCAAGGCTGTCAAGTTTGCATGCATCAAGTGGCTGTGCAAGAATTCTGCGTGCAGAGACCCTGAAGAACTTTTGATTAAAAATTGTGAGTGTAATTATCTTTTGTTCCATAGTTTGTCTTCTTAGGAGGGAGAACATCCATAAACAGAAGCCTTTGGACTGTTTCTCCACAGACTATGTAATGGCTGAAGGTTCACTCAACACTCCAGACCTGCAGCTAAAGGAAAATTTCTCCACTCACACATCCTGCTGAGTCCACCAACACCTGACTCCCCCCACCCCACATTGTCTCTTGCCAACAGGAAGAAGCCAGACTCAGACCAATGCCCCCACACCAAGGACCTCATGGTTGTTTAGGTGGATGCCCTGCTGGCTTCTATGTGTATACAAATGGTGGGATTATTTGGTTGCCATGTTCCAAATCCCACTCTCAAATGGCTGTGTATCTTCTTCTCATTTGGTCCTGTCACTTAGGCTGAAACAACCAATCAGATTGTCTAGTGGACCTGCGATTTAGAGGGGACATGTACTTTCTTTTAAAATCATCTCATGAAGTAGTTTCTTATGCAATGCCTTTGGTTCTGTGTACATGAATATAAGGTGGAGAACACTCGGGTGGACACTCTTTTGTTCTCAATGTGTCTGTAACTCAGTTTCCCACTCCTTTTCCATATCTCTTTCTCTCAATTCTCTCTCCCATGTTGTGGATCAAATCATAAGGGCAGGGACTGCATCCTAATGAGCTGGAACATCTCCTCAGGTCTTTATTAACATATGTGTAAGTTGTTCCCCAAGAATATACTCATTTATCTTGGGTCCAGTGAATTTATTAACACACCATCTCCACATGAATCAATTTTATTTATTAAGACAAAGTCAAGTATGATGTGTAACATGTTCACAAAATTGTTTACATGTGTGTATTTTCTCTTCCATGATTTCTTCCCTATTACCTGATATCAAGATGACAAAAAGATTTAAAATATGTAGAGTTAGAGATTTGGATGAACAAAATTATGAAAAATTCATTGTCATGACCTATGCTACTTTTCTGATAACATACTGTATTTCCCCATAGAGGAGTTCTTAATGGTGTAACCTTCTTGTGAAAAACCATGAACAGTCACAAAATCACCCATTGACACCACATAATTAAAATTAAATCAACTATATAAACAGATTTCCAAATGTGAATATTTTCTCTTATGAGCACTCATTCCTGTAACCCATGTGTTGAGGGTCTTAAAGCCTTCAATGTTTTCCTACAACATGAATTGCTTCATGTAAAAGAAAGAAAGCATGAAGGATTATGCTTAGGGAAATAAATCCATCTGAATGTTGTTTTTATCTAAATAAAGAAAAGCGTTAAGAGGAAACAGAGTTCCCTTATCAGTGAACTCCTAGGGCTTTGGTCCACATGAGTTTGCATGTGAGATATTGTAATGTTTAAACTGATTGTTCACACTAATCGTGTATCTTTCTCTCCAGAATCCTAAGTAATTCAATCTTTCTTGGCTAAAGATTGTATCACATCTTTCTTGTAAGATTCCTTTCCATAAGACTTTACCTAGGCCCAGAAAGATTATTGTGATAAGCAAAGTTCACAACTTTACCACAATACTTGAATTTATAGGCTTTCTACTCACTAAGAATTTTTGTGATTATAAAGACTAATAAAGATATAGAGAGACTAATAAAGATATAGAGAGGCTTTACTACATGAGACACATTCAGTCTCTTTCCAGTATACATTTTTTATGACTTAAGACAGTGCTAGGATGTGCAAAGGTTTTACCACATTGATGACATTCCTAAAGTTTCTCTCCAGTATGTGTTCTTATATGACTTTTAAGCACATCATGTGTTGTGAAAGCTTTACTGCACTGCTTACATTCCTAGAGTCTCTCTCCATTATGTATTCTTTTATGACATACCAGATATCTATATTGTGAAAATGCTTTACCACATTGATTACATACATAGGGTTTCTCTCCAGTATGTGTTCTTATGACATTTAAGCTGACCATTACTTGCAAATGCTTTAAAACATTGATTATATTCATAGGGTCTCTCTACAGTATGTGTTCTTTTATGATATACCAGATGGCTGTGGTGTGAAAAAGCTTTACCACATTGATTAAATCCATAGGGTTTCTCTCCAGTATGTGTTCTCGGATGAGATTGGAGAGTACTGCCTGATGAAAATGATCTACCACATTGATTACATACATAGGGTTTCTCTCCAGTATGTGTTCTTATATGGTTTTTAAGCTGACCATTACTTGCAAATGCTTTACCACATTGATTACATTCATAGGGCTTATCTCTATTATATGTATATAAATGTCTTTTAAGCACATCATGTGTTGTGAAAGCTTTACTACATTGATTACATTCACAGGGTCTCTCTCAAGTATGTGTCCTTATATGACATTTACGGTGACTATTACTTATAATTGCTTTACAACATTGATTACATTCATAGGGTTTCTCTCCATTATGTTAGCATAAATGTCTTTTAAGCACATCATTTGTTGCGAAAGCTTTACAACAGTGATTACATTCAAAGGGTCTCTCTCTAGTATGTTTTCTTTTATGATGTCCCAGATCACTGTGGTGTGAAAAATCTTTACCACATTGATTACATAAGTAGTGTTTCTCTCCAGTATGTGTTCTTATATGACTTTTAAGCATATTATATGTTGCGAAAGTTTTACAACATTGATGACATTTATACGGTCTCTCTCCAGTATGTGTTCTTATATGATTTTTAAGATGACCATTTCTTGCAAATGATTTACCACTTGATTACATTCATAGGGTTTCTCTCCAGTATGTGTTTTTATATGACATTTAAGCACATAATGTGTTGTAAAAGTTTTACTACATTGATTACTTTCATAGGGTCTCTCACCAGTACGTATTCTTATATGACTTTTAAGCTGATCGTCACTTGCAAATGCTTTACCACAATGATTACATCCATAGCTTTTCTCTACCGTGTGTGTTCTTTCTTGGAGTTGGAGGAAACTCTGACATGCAAAGCCTTCACCATACTGAAGACTTCTATATGGTTTCTCTCCAGTATAAATTTTTACATGCCGTTGAAGATGCCTGTAACATACAAAGGTTTTCACAAATTCATTGTATATATTCAGAGAATTGCCTCATGGCTTCTTCATTCCTACAAAGATAATTAGTGTATATAAAATGTTACTACATGCATGATCCTAAAGAAACTTAGTGCATGTATAAAATAAATTTATAATTTGGCCTAATTGTAAACAAGAATCTGATCCTGAGTTTTATATTCATAATGCTTCCCTCATGTGGTATTGTTTTAATTTAACATCCTGTGATTCAGAGTAAGAGCCTTTATTTAATGGCCCAAATTTATGGCATCTATTTACATGACATTGCTCACATAATTGAAAAGAACTGGATTGACTCAGAGCTTTTCCATATTTGTTGCATTTATCAGTTTTCCATAGTGTTAATCACAATACATTGGCCTAATGTAGGAGTACAAATGGAAGAATTCACACATTTCAATGGTCATAGGGATTTAATGTAGTGTGAGTTTGTTGATAACTTTCAGATGATGTTGGAATACTGATAAATTTTAAACATGTTTCACACTCAACAAATATCCTCAAAGTGGAGAGTACTAATTATCTTTCATTTCTTCTCAGAGTCCTAAGAGAGATAGGTATGTTGCTGCTTTACTTATTCTAAGTTCACATGACTTGTATTTAGGCTAACATATATTCTTTTATTTTATAGGTTTTCTCATACAGAATGTCTCTGTGTACACCTGGCTAGCCTGGAACTCACTTTGTAGACTAGGGTGGTCACAAACTTATGGGATCCACCTTTCTCTTCCGCATGAATGCTAGAATTAAAGGCATGGGCCACAATTACCTAAATCCTCATATGCTATACTTACTAAAGTAAGAAGAACAAATAAAAGTGCCACATAGCATTCACACACTTTGATTTTCTTTTCCTCACAGACATGTATTATACAGATTAAGGTTTCTGCACATCAAACTTCTTCACACTCATAAACTGACCCTTCTAATATATATAGCAAAGTCACAAATATATAAGTAATGCCTATTTAATTATAGATTTTTTTCTTAGAATGTCTTGGACATATAATTGTCATTTATGCAACATGTATACTGTTTAAAATAACTGAATATTATGAAACTAAACAGATTGGTAATCTACAGCACAGATCTCCAGGTGCTATAATTCAAAGGGTAGTATCTGTTAAGGCATTGTTTCCTTCTCATTTTACATGAATGCCTTGCAAACACAGAGGAGCTATCTTTCACTGAGGTACATGGTTTTGTGAGAAAATGACAATCACCACTATACTTTAAGCTGTGCTTATTTTCACTTTTGCTCTTAATTTGTGTAATTTTTTAAGTGTGGCTCTTCAATAAAATTTTCAGCATACATTAAAATATCCTCAGGACCAAATTTACATAATTTGCACATGAAAATTTACCTTCTATGTCTTCTAGAAGTTTGACAATTGTCTTCCATATTATGGGCATCCCAAATGTAGCCTGAAATAACAGAAAATATATCATGAATTATTTTAAATTGCACAAAATTTAAGTTAGTAACTTCAATGAAGCTTAGAACCATGCCTCATTCACCCAATATTCCCTTTTCTCAATTAAAATTACAGAATAGTATCAATAACCAAGAAACATTTGGTCCCTTATTTTAAAACATGAAGGAAAATCCAGTCTTACCTATAGCAATGAGGTTTCTGTAGGTATCCAGCATCACATCTCTGTAGAGACACTTCTGAGAAGGATTTAGTAAAGCCCACTCTTCCTGAGTGAAGTGGATATACACGTCGTCATAGGTCACTGCATCCTAAAATAACACATATATATGTGGCAAAGAGGTACAATACTCACGTTGTAAAGAAAACTTATTTGACAACATAGTAATATAATTCAGGTGCTTCCCTGGCTTATTTTATACATGGACATTATTGTGCATTCACCCAATCACATCAGAAGTAATATGAATAAGAGGTATATATGCACCATTTCTTAGACATTTAAGTAGCATATAGCCCTAAGAAAGCAATCTCAATAATCAGATATAATGGTAGGGGCAAGCTACCAGAACAAAACTACTGAGAACACTTATGAAATAAATTGTACGTTCAGGACAGCCTATCACAGAAATAACCCAGGCCCTGGAACCAACACCTGTCTTTGTTAGATTTCCATTGCTGTTAAGAGACACAATGGATCAGGACAACACTTACAAAGAAAATATTTAATTGAGGTATCACACTTAAAATTTCAGAGGTTATGTTATGACAGGGGCCATATCAGCATGCAGGCTACTGCAGTCCTTGAAGTTAGAGACCTTACAGCATGACTCAGAGGCAATAAGGAGTTATCTGACACACTAGGCAGCATTCTGAGAATAAGAATCCTCATGTTTGACCCTACAGTGATGTGATTCCTCTAACAGGTAAGACCCATTCCAACAAAGCCACATGTCATCTACTATCACTAGTAGGAACTCACAGAGTATGGACTGACAGCTGGGGGAACTTCATGGCAACAAACTAGACCCTCTGAATGTGGTTGAAACTTTGGTGATTTGATACGTTAGGGGCCCCCTGGCAGTGAAACAAGGATCCATCCCAGTAGTTTGAACTGTGTTTTTGGCGCCCACACCTTATAGTGGGATACCTTACTCACTCTTGATAAAGGATAGAGTGGCTTGGTCCTTCCTCAGGTTTGTATGCCAGATTTTGATTACTCCTGAAAGAGGGCCTCATCCCCTCTGACTATTGAAATGATGATGGGATGGGGGAGAGGTTGGGGAAGAAAATGGTGAGGCATGGAAACTTTGGCATATAAAATGAAAAATAAAATTTTAAAAGAAATTGAAAAAGAATTTATGTATTTTAGAATCATGCACTCAAAATGACTGGTTTTGCTCTCACTGTTGTTTCAGTAACAAGAATTTTGAAAACAAGGCCATTCCTAATTTTTTGTATATTCAGATCCTGTGTGAGAGGGTTTTCCTATGTCTTCTTATGATATACTATAGTAGAGGGTTTCACATACACTACATCTGGAGTGGAGGTAGTTATGACCCTAGAAATTTGGGTGTTGGGATGTGAACTCAGGTCATCGCAAAATAGAATGTGTGCTCAGCCACATGCCAAGACTCATAATATTTATTAGGCAAAACAGTAAAAGTGCTTCCCAGGTTGAAAACAAGAATAAAAGAGAGTGCATGAACAGAAAATTAAAAAGAAAGCTAGAAAAAAGATACCAGCATCTTCTAGAGGCCTCCTCTGGAGAGTGCCAGGCCCCAGGTTTATCTGTCTTTCCATGTCCCCATCCTGAGTCCATGCCTGCTGGATACTTGCCCCAATCACTGGGCCTTTGCTGGAGAGGCCTGGCTAAATCTGCCTATCCATGCAGGAATATCCTCAAATCCTACCTATCTGAACTTTGACCCCATTGCCAGGACTCTGCTAGAGGTGAGTCTGTGAACAATTCCCCTCACACCCTTCCCTGGAATCTTCCTGGATTGGCCCCGTTCTTGGTCCCCCTGTGTCCTGTCCCCAGCTCAAAAACACATAATCTCACCTCACCAGAACCCAAGGGTAAAGCAGGGCAAATATATACACATTAGCATTGCCAACAACAAATCCTAAACAAAAAAGAACTAACCATCACTGGTCCTTACTTTCCCTCAGCATTAATGGTTTTAACTCACCTATAAAAAGACAAAGGCTAATAGAATGAATAAGGAAACAGAATCCATCCTTCTGCTGCACACAGGAAACACATTTAAGATTCAAGGATAGACACTACTCAGGGTAAAGGGCTAGGAATACATCTTCCAATCAAATGGACCCCAGGAGCAAGCAGGTCTGGCTATCTTAATATCTAACAAGTTAGACTTCAAATCAAAATCAGTCAAAAGAGATGAAAACAGTCTTTGATATTCATCACAGGAGAAATCCTTAGCACAAAACTGAAATTATGAACCTATGCCCCAAATACAAAATCACACACATTTGTAAAAGAAATGGCACTAAAATTCAAGGCTCACATAAAACCACACACACTTATAGTGGGAGACTTCAACACTTCACTCTTACCCTAGACTGAACTACCCTGACCCTAACCCAGTCAGAAACTTTTAAAAGAAACAAAATAACTAACAGAAGTTATATCTCAATAGGGTTTAACAGACATTTATAGAACGTTCCATCCAAACACAAAATAATATACTTTCTTCTCCACTTCACATGGTACATTCTCTAAAATTGACCATATACTAGGCAACTAGGCAACATAAATATCCTCAACAGATACCAAAAAATTGGAATATTACCCAGTGTCGTATCAGATCACCGTGCTTTCCAGTTGAAATTCAACAACAACAACAACAACAAATCGCAGAAACCCTACACAATCATGGAAAGTGAACACTGCTCAATTTCACCATACCTGGGTCAAGTAAGAAATAAAGAAATTAAGGAATTCCTAAAATTCAACAAGAATGAGGACACACCATACTCAAACTTACAGGACACCTTGAAAGCCCTAGTACAAGTCCCCATATGAAGAAAAGAGATGTTAGTAACATTATAGAATTAACAACACAAATGAAAGCATTAGGAAAAAAAAGAGTCAACTCTCCCCTCAGGAGTAGGCCCCAATATAAATTTTTGGTGTGAAAACAGTAAAGTAGAAAACAGGAAAACAATACAAAAAATCAGTTCAACAAAGAGTTGGTTTTTTGAGAAAATTAAGAAGTTAGACAAACCTTTATCCAAACTAACCGAAAAGAATAGAGAGAACATGAAAATTAAAATCAGAAAACCTATACTCTACAAAATTTGAAAATTCAAAGGATATGGACAAATTTCTGGATAACTATTATTTAACAAAATTAAATCAAGAATAGACAAGAAACTTAAATATACATATAACAACTAACAAAGTAGAAGAAATCATGAAAAGCCTTCTAACATAAAAAAACCCAGAGCCAGGTTACTTCAGTGAAGAATTCAACCAGAAAGTCATGGAAGTGCTAATAGAAATACACCTGAATTTTTTCCATACAATATAAACAGACGGCACATTACCAACCACTTTTTATGAGGCTACCATCACCTTGATGCCCATCCATACAAAGACACAAATAAGAAATAAAATTACAAACAAATATCCCTCATGCACATTGATGAAAAATACTCAATAAAATATGGGAAAAGAAATCTAAGAATACATCAGAGAAATCATCTAATGTGATCAAGTATACTTCATCCCTGTGTTGCAGGGATGGTTTCACATATGAAAATATATCAAATATTCCACTATGTAAACAAACGTAAATTGAAAAATCACATGATCATCTCTGTAGATGCAGAAAAAACCATTGACACAATTCAACATCCATTTATATTGAAGATCTTGGAGAGATCAGTGATAACAGGAACTTATGTAAACATAATAAAAGGAATATACAGTAAACCAATAGCCAATATCAAGCTAAATGTAGAGAAACTTAAGGTGATTCCTCTAAAGTAAGGAATAAGACAAGGCTGCCCTCTCTCTCCATATCTCTTCATTATTATCCTTGAAATGCTAGCTAAAGAAAGAAGACAAGAAAAGGAGATCAAGGTGATACAAATTTGATAGGAAGAACTAAAACTTTCTCGAATTTTACAAGATATGATAGTTTACATATGCAACCCAAAAAAACTCTACCAGGGTACTCCTACAGCTGAAAAACTCATTCATCAAAGTATCAGGATACAAGATAAACTCAAAGATATCTGAAGCTGTTCTATATTCACACAATGAAGGGGCTGAGAAAAAAATCAGAGAAACACAACACTTTACAGTAGCCACAAACTATATAAACCCTCTCGGGGTAAAACTTACAAAACAAGTGAAGGACTTATGTAATAAGAATTTGTGTCTTTAAAGAAAAAAATTAAAGAATATGCCAGAAGGTGGAAAGATCTCTCAATCTTACAGATAAATAGAATAAATATAGTAAATATGGCAATATTACCAACAGCAATCTACAGATTCAATGCAATCTTCCTTAAAATCCAGGCAAAATTCTTCACTGACCTAGAAAGCAAAATAATCAACTTTATGTTGAAAATCAAAAAACCCCAATAACCAAAACAACATGTATACTAAAGGAACTTCAGGAGGAATCATTATCCCTGACTTTAAGATCTACTACAGTGATATAATACTGAAAACAGCCTGGTATTTGCACAAAAATAGGCAAGTAGCTCAATGGAATCAAATAGAAAATATTGATATTAACCCACACACCTATGAACACCTGACTTTTGATAAAACAGCTAAAAGTATACAATGGGAGGAGGAAAGCATGTTCAACAAATGGTGCTGGCAGAAATTAATGATAGAGTGTAGAAGACTATAGGTAGACCCATTTCTATCACCATGCACAAAACACAAGTCCAAATGAATTAAAGATCTCAACATAAATCTATACAAACTGAACCTCTTAGAAAAGAAAATGGGAGGTACTACTCAACAAATTGGTACAGGAGACTACTTCCTGAACTTAACTCCAGTAGGACAGATACTGAAATAATCAATTAATAAATGGGACCTCCTCAAAATTTGAAGTTTCTGTAAGGCAAAGGACACATTTGAAAAGACCAAAAGGCAGTGCACAGACTGGGAAATATCTTTGTAAATACTACATCTGACAAGGGGCTGATCTTAAAAATATACTCAAAAAACTGGTCAACAAAACACCAAATAACTGTATTAAAAAATGGGGTATAGAACTGAATAGAGAACTCTCTAAAGAGGAAAGAAAAAAATGCTGAAAGACACGTGCACAACATCCTTAGCTATCAAGGATATGCAAACTAAAACAACTTTGTGATACCATCTTACAGAATGACTAAAATTAGATACAGAAATGACAACTTATGCTGGAGAGGATGTCCTCACCACTCATGAGCATGCAGATTCCTGGTGTGTCCCCTGCATTCCATTCCATAATAATGAGTCAATAATTGTCCAAGGAAGATAAGTTCATTAGGGACAGGAGAGATGCTTTAGTCCCTACTTCAAATAACTTGAAAGATTTAGATGACCCCTCCTGGAAGGCATCACTCTATGTGGGTAGTATGGGTTGGATGGGAGCAGAGAGTGGTCGGGGGACCTGGGAAATTGGGAGAGAAGGGAAAAAGGAGGGCAGGAGTGAGGTGGAGGAAACTGGGCTTGATATGTAAAATAAAAATTAAAAAAAATAAAAAAAGAAAACAGATATCAATGTAATTTTTAAAAACTAAAAGTTAACATATTTTAATAATTTAAAATTTTTAGCACTTTTGATTTTAAAACTCACACTTTCCCAGAGAAAACATCACTTCCAGGACAAGGTCTAGTAGACCTTAATAATAAAAACTCACTGTAATCTATCAGGGAGGGGAGGGTGAAAACTGAAGGATCACATATTCAGAGCATCTGGCTACTAGAGTTCTTGTCTCTACCCATTCTCAGACAAACAATGTGATCCTGTCCTCACACTGCCTCCCCAGATTGTCTGCTTTCTCTTCGATCCCTCAGACTGATTGCTCAAATAAAATACTCTCACTGCATGCTCTTGTGTCTCCTCTACCACATCTTCCTCTAGCTATCCAGCCATGTCACTCCTATCTTCCAATTCCTACTGCTGGGATTAAAGGCCTGGAATCGCAATTCCTGGGATCAACTTAGTATGAGCTGTTTTTCTTTTAGACAGATTTTTTTTCTCCTTTTCTTCCCCTCTCTCTCACTATTTCTCTATCTCTCTAGTAGCAAGGAATGGCCGTGGACTCACACAGTTCCATCTGCCTCTATCCCCTTGTGATGGTATGAAAGCTGTGCCACACCCCTGTTCTGTTAGGGAAGATCTTGACCTCTGGAAAAGTAGTGGCTTGGGTGTGTGGCTAGCTAGTGACTTAGTGTGTGTGGCTAACCTGTGAGTTAGAGTGTATCTAACTTAGTCACTGTGGTTAACTACTGCTTAGGCATGTAGCTGACTAGTGACTTAGGTGTGTGACTAACTTCTGTCTTAGTTTGTGTGACTAACTACTGTCTTATTTGTGCGGTAGACTTGTGACTTAGATTTGTGAAAACCATCCCTCAAGAAGATGCTCCTGTGGCTCCTGTGAATCCTCCACGGATATCAGTGTAACCCACATGGGGAATACAGTTGGTGTTTCCTAAACCCTTGCCCAGTCATCATGATGCATGAGTATTCCCACACATTTTTACAACTAATGAGAGATTAGATTTGCCTTTTCTTCCCTTTGATAATGATTGTTCGCATGCCCAGGCGGATCCCATTTCAAGTAGAGGCTCCCAATAACTTAACCCTGTTCCACCAAAAATGGGATTTTGGCATCACTGCAACCCTTGTGACTGTCATATCCCTTGTAGCGATTGGAGCCACAACCGCTGCTGTGGCCCTGAGCCAATCAATACAGACAGCTTATACTTTGAATAATTTGGTATCTGCTATGGCTCAGTCCCTTGATATACAGGTCTCCATTGATTCACGATTGAAAGGAGGATTGATGGTAGTCAATCAGAGAATTGATTTGGTGCAGGAACAAATTGACACACTCTGGCAGCTAGTCCAACTGGGCTGTCAATGGAAATATTCCAGTTTATGTGTCACCAGTGTACAATATGAAAATTTTACAAGAGCTGCAAAACTTTCTAAACAACTTTTTCAGTATCTTTTAGGTTAATGGACAGGAGAATCTGATAGCCTGATGGACCAACTCCGAATGGCCTTTGACCATGTGAATTCCACCCATGTGGACGCCTCTCTATCAGAAGGATCGTTCTCCTGGATCTCCACCACTTTTTCCCACTTTAAGTAGTGGGTGGGTGTAATGGGGTTTGGCCTGCTGTTATGCCATTCCCAAAGATGGTGCAGGTTTCTTGTCCATAAGCCAGCAAGGCACAGTTGTTTTGACAATGCGCATGTGCGATCCACGTCATGGGGTGACCTTTATGAGCGTTGTGGGCTGCATCTGACAGTTCAGGACAGGACTCTAAATCATATATAACAGTGCCTTTTTCCTCCTTTCGGGGTCTTCCCTCAACTTGCTGTAATGAGCTGCGCAATAAACATAGCTGCAGAAGAATACTGTTGTTGAGAGTCGTTCTTGCAGGCAAGGCGATAGCGCTAGACAGAACCAGATGCCAGGAACTGAGATAAGCAGATATTTATGGCCTGGGACAATACCAGAGCCCCAGAGTCAGGAGAGCAAACCCTCCCCATTTCCTACCTGCTTTGCTTTAAAAACCCCTCTTTGTGACTAATAAAGTGAGACCTTGACAAAGATTGCTTGGTCTCCTTCCTTCTTTCTCTCCCATTATTTTCAGGTTCTAGCCCTTCTCAACCCACAAATAACTAGGTCCCCCTGGTCGGGACAAGTTGCCCCTAACGCGATGCGCAAGGTTGGGTTTTTACCGAACGGAGGCTCCTACCACTGAAGAAAGTCGGTAGTGTGAACAGAGAATAGTGCCAGACCTGAAGACCTGTGAGCTGCAGCAAGGCCTGAAATTGGAATCAGTCCTCACTGCTCATGCGTATGCCGAATTCCTGATGAGTCCTCCCTCTCCCCGAATTCCGTTCCATAATAATGGATTAATCCTTGTCCAAGGAAGTTAAGTTCATTAGGAACTTCAAGTCTTCCTTTTGAGAAAGGAATTAGAGCTTCATATAAGTAGTTAGTATGTTTCTTTTCTTTCCTTTCTAAAAAATGTCCTTAGGTTATTCACCCCCTGACATGGGAAAAGGTGGCTGAGGATCTTAATAGACTAATTAAAGAACATGACCTAGAGGCCCTAAGCCTTAGGAACCCTTGTTGTGGCTAACTCCCAGCCAAGTGCATGGATAAATTAATGCAGCCTGTCAGAAACAGGTGAATTTATTCATAATTGTTCAGATTTTGGATGCTCATAAATTAAGGGTTGTGTTTAACAGCCACATTAGAAGAGATTTCAATAAGGATGTTTTATTTCAACAAACTAATCTTGGTCTAAAGAAAAAGAGTGCTAAAAATTGTATGTATGCTCTGTATGTATGGTGTGGCCAAACATGTGAGTGTCTCAAGTATGATTGGGAATATGTGAATGTGTGAATCCCAACAATAGGTAATACTTGAATTGCTTGGGATATGAAAAAAAAATCAAAACAAAACATAATACAGAGAGAGAGAGACATCAGGTCATGTCTTAATTGAAAGGATTGGAGATCTGCATCTCCCATGACTGTCTTGCAGAGTGAAACAATAAGAAATGGTCAAAGCCAAAATGGCCTGAAATCCAGACAAATCTGTATGGATGTCTCAAAAAAGTTTAGCAGAGGAGAGAATACAAGAATCTTCCTAAATTTTGGTGGTTAAAGAAATTGAAAGAATGGAAGTTGATATAAGATTTGAGAAAAGCTATTGAAAGGAGGCCTCAGGAAACTGCAGGCCCTATTATTCCCACTTGGAGAGGTGTCAGTGAAAATGCAAATGAGACCTTGTCAACAGTTGAGAAAAAGCCTCAGGGAACTGCTGGCCCTATTAGGCCTCCCTGCCTAGAAAGGTGCCAGTGAAAATGCAAAGGAGACCAGGTTAGCTAATGAAAGCTTTACAGGTCAAAGAAGAAAGTTTTCAAAAGTATTTGGGACTTGTGTTACATCCTAAAGAACTTAGGCTTCAAAGATTAAAAATTAGAAAAGACAGCTTATGATCATTGAATGATTTTCAGAAGTTATTAGGAAATATTCCAATGGTTACATCCTTTTTTAAAAGGCACCTACTGGTGATTTGAAACCTTTAGGTATTCTGAAAGGAGATAATGATCACAATTCACCTAGACAGATAAATGAAGAGAGTAGACAAGTTCTCTTACAATTGGAGAATGCAATCCAGCATCAGCAGATATGCTATATTGAGTATGCAAAACCATGCAAGGCTTAAGTAATTCCCACACAGCATAGTCCAAATTCTTTCCTTCTTATGTCAAAGAGGACTACTGTTATGGTTGCATTTACCTGTTTCCCTAGCCAAAGTGTTAAACCCTTATTTTAAAGCAGTAGCTTGTATGGTACAAAATGCTGTCTAAGAGATATTTTACCAGAGAACCAAGCATAATACATATTCCCTATACCAAATAGTAAGTTAATGGTTATTTCTAAATCTTTACAACCAGCAATTAACAGGCAAAGGAATGTTTACTTAGATGGTAAGAGGTTATTTCCCCTTTTCTGAGAGTGGGCTCAGGCAATAGCCCTGGCACTCCTGACTTAAGTAGTTAATTTTCTTTTATCATTAGACATTTCCTTCCTCTGTATAGATTTATGGCCTAAGTGTTCAAGATTTAAGTATAATTTTTGGTTCATCAGGTTTTGCTCTGTTTTTTGGAAAAAACTGATAATCAGTTTATAGACATTACAATTTGTACTAATACATCCTTTTGTATTCCCTAAAATTATAAAGAATAATCCTGTTTAAAAATGCTATGTTAGTTTTTACTGATGGTTCTTCTGATAGAAAAGCAGCTTATGTTATTGATGGAAAAGAATATGTAGTACAGACATATCCAGCTTCAGCTCAGATAGTTGAGTTATAAGCGGTTACAATAGTTTTTCTGCTCCTAATGAATGGATCATTTAACCCATATACTGATAGTCATTATGTTTTCAGAGTTCTTCAAGTTTTAGAGGTAGTTCCATACATTGGAACTAGTAATAATCAGGTTAAATTACTGTTTGAGCAAATTCAAAATGCCATTCATCAAAGAAAGGCACCTAGCATTGTGTGTCATATAAGAGCTCATTCAAACTTCCCAATACACTGACTAAAAGTAATGGGTCAGCTGATAGGCTGACAAATATAGTCACTTTATCTCAGGTAGAATTAGCTCAGCAGTCACCCAGCTTTCAACATCAAAATAGTAATAGTTTAAGAAAGCAATTTTATTTAACTAGAGAAACGAAGAAGGACATTCGGGTTACTTCCAGCCTCATATCCTGGTTGACCTCTCCACTAATTTGTGGAGATATAATCTCTTGCAAGAGATGGGAGTTGTCCTTCCTATTCAATCCTTTGCCAGAGGCACTCTGCCAAGAGAGAAATCTCTCATGATGACGTATAAAATGGGCTGGGACAAAGGATGGTCACTCTCCTATTAGACACTCAAGGTGATAGAAAAGGATTTAGCCATTTTTAAGGAGGGTTGCTGTTGCACTGCTAGCCTCCATTCCCATTGCATGGATTTCTGATATCCAATGTGGTTGGAACAATGGCTCTTAACCACAGAAAAATTTCCCAGCTAGTTCAAACAATTGGAGGCAGGACATGTAATCCTCTCCACCTCTCCCTGAAATTCCCCTATATTAGCTATTTTAAAGGCTTCAGGAAAAGAAAGATTGCTCCAGGATTTGAGGGCTATTAATTCAACAATGCAGCCTATGGGAACTCTTCAGCCTGGCTTGCGTCAACTATGGTTATTCCTAAAGGTTGACATCTACTTGTTTCTGATTTAAACGATTGCTTCTTTTTGATTCCGCTGCAATCCCAAGTTAGACCCAGGTTTGCATTTAGCCTCCCTTTGATTAATTTTCTAATTGGGAACACACCCTTCACTTTCAATGGGTGGTGCTCTCCCAAGGAATGGCTAATAGCCCTACAATATGCCAGGTTTATGTGGCTGCCTGCCTGGATGCTATCAGGTACAAGTTTTCTAATCTTTACATTATCTGTTATATGGATGATATTCTCCTGGTAGTGCCTGCTGAGGAGAGATGTCTTGAAGTGTTTGCTAAATTGCAGGAACTCCTGGAGGCTCATGGATTTATTTTGACCCCAGAGAATATTCAAAAGAAACCTCCATACACCTATCTATGTCATCGGATCCAACAGGCTGTCCTTCAACTTCAAAGACTCAAAAGTGATTGTTCAAATTTAAAAACCCTTCATGATTGGCAAACGTTTTTTGGGAGATGTTCAATGGATTTGACTCTCTCTCCATTAAAACAGGGAGCTTAGACCAATATATGATATTCTCCAGGGGATAAACCTCTGACCTCTCCCAGACAAATTACACCAAGGCCAAAGAGGCCATCCAAGTCTATTATAAAGCATTGAAAAAGCCCATATTTGCTTCCCAGATTATGAACAGTCTCTTGTTGTAATTGTACTTTCCTCCAGTTTTTCACCCACCGCTGTTTTTTGGCAAAATGGTCTTATATATTGGCTTCATTTGCCAGCCTCCCCTAAGAAGGTGGCATCATCATCAAAATAAGAATAGTCTAAGAAAAGACTTTGGTTTAACTACAGAGACTGCTCAACAAATTGTCAAACAATGTGATGGGTGCCCACAATATTTACCAGTAACTAATATAGGAGTAAATCATCAGGCCTGCTTCCTAATCATTTATGGCAAATGGATGTTACTCATATTGCAAAATTTGGCAGATTAAAGTATGTACATGTGACATTCAATATGTATTTAGACATCTTAATTGCCACTGTACAGACTGGAGAAGCCACTAAACATGTGATAAGTCACTGTTTAAAATGTTTTGCTTACATGGGGGTTCCAAAAAATTATAAAGGTAGACAATGGATCTGGATATACCAGTAAAGCATTTCAACATTTTGTGCCCAATAAAAATAAATAAACACATAACAGGCATTTCTTATAATCCTCAAGAGCATAAAATTGTGGATTATGCTCATAGCTCCTTAAAAATGCAACTTATATAGTTTGGAAAGAACGACGCCCAAATTTCCAAATATTGTGTATAAATGTTTGTTTTCATTTAATTGGACTTTGTTATATAAAATTAAATAAAACAATAATAAAAAATAAAAATAAAAAATGCAACTTATATGGAGAATTGAGTCACACACCCCCCCAGTTTCCAAATGATACATTAAATCATGCAGTCTTCATTTTAAATTTTTTGAATGTGGATGCCTATTAGCAAACTGTGGCAGACATATTCTGATATAATGGAACTCAAGAGACTTTTGCTCAAGTCAAATGGAAAGATCCATACACGAGACTGTGGAAAGGGCCTAACCCTCTCCTAAGTATGGGGTTGAGGGGGGTTGAGGGCATGTTTGTGTTTTCTTGCAGGAAGAAAATGAGGCCTGGTGGCTGCCAAACAATTTGATGAGATGCGTGAAACAGGAAAACTGGACCAGAGACCTCGGAATCATAATTACCTCCTCTCTCTCTGTCTCTCTCTCTCTCAGTCTCTCTCAGGGGTCATTCTCTGTAGGACCCCAAGGCAACTTGAGCTATACTGAAGCTGTTGGTGGAAACTCGTTTCCCCAAGGCTGTTGTTGGTACTCTTCCCGTTTTGATAACACACCTCATGACAACACATACCTCATGACAATATATACCTTGTGGCAACACAAACCTCGAAGGGAGGAGCTGAGTCTAAAATTCCTGTAATTTTTCCACTGTGCTGTAAGTCAGTATTTAAGACTGTTTTTCCCCCTCAATAAATGGCATTCAGCATTTGGCATTCTGACTTTGCCATTGAACGAATGTCCCACTGTCTTGTCTTTATTTCAATTTCTATGCCTTTGCCTGACTTGTGGAAGAGATGGTAGCATGGGCGCTACAAATGGAGGTTCCACCAAGA
This sequence comes from Phodopus roborovskii, assembly GCF_943737965.1. Taxonomy (NCBI): domain Eukaryota; kingdom Metazoa; phylum Chordata; class Mammalia; order Rodentia; family Cricetidae; genus Phodopus; species Phodopus roborovskii. The sequence goes on from NW_026126125.1 coordinate 46,224, forward strand.
TTGGGAATGAAAGGATCACCTAAGAGATCTCCCTCGAAGGCCGGCCGGCAAAAGTAAGTGAATGAGGGTGTATTGAAGGATGGGTACCAGTAACTATAAGGAAAATCTCAGCGGGCAATTAGTGGCACCAGGATTAAAACAAGACAGCTAAAGAATTCATTGCCATAAAGAAATGACATAGATGAATATGACTTTTGAGGAAGTACAAGATTTAGAACAAGGTAGAAACATTAGAAAAGGAAAGACAGGTGTTTCCAGTGATTGAGGCAGTGGATCCTCAGATAACATGGTTAGGGAGCACAGCCCATTAAATTTTAAGGACATAAAACAGCTTAAAGAGGCTGTCACTGCTTATGGGCCTCATGCTCCTTTTACTCGGACAATTTTTTGAGTCCTATGCAGTGTTAAATTGCACCCCTAGTGATTATATGCAGCTCTATAGACCAGTGCTGAGTGGGGGTGACTATTTGCTCTGGAGAGGTGAATTTCAATAATTTTGTAAGGAAACAGAGCAAAGTAATGCTGCTGCCAGATTTCCTGCTAGGAATTTAGATTTGCTCACAAATTCTACAAGTGGAGAACAATATGGTACCCTTGCAGCTCAAATTATTTTTGACCCAGTGGTCTATGCACAAATTGCTGCTGCATATACTAGAGCTTGGAAAGCCCTACCTAATAAGGCTGCGGGGGATCAACTGTCTAAGATATTGCAGGAACTGTCTGAGCCCTACTCAGAATTTGCAGACTGCCTCCTACAGATGGCAGTCTGCATTTTTGGTGATGTTGAAAATGCCATGCCCATAGTTATACGATTTATATTCAAAGTGCAAATCAGTATTGTAAAGAGGCTTTATGTCCCCATAAGGTCAAAAGTCTTAATGACTATATACGCATATGTCGGGACATAGATGGTCATCACATTTATTGTCCAGGTTATAGCTTCAGTTATTTAAAGAGGTGGGAAAAATGGAGGAGCCAGGCCAAAGACTTGCTTTTGATGTGGACAACCAGGACATTTCAAAAGGGACTGCTGTGGCTCCAGAATGTAGTACTCAGTTTCTTAAATGGTCAGTTGAGGAAGGACATACAAGACTTTTTCAGCGTTTTGTGTTGAGTCATATCCCTGTTAATCTTTGGGGGAGAGATGTGCTTCAAGCCATGGAGCAGTCCTTAATACTGAGCCTGTTAAAAATATGCTGGCTGACCAAGGTTATGTACACGGAAAAGGACTGGGAAATTTCCTACAATGTGACACTCAGTCTGTTGTATCTAAAAATTTAAATATCAAAACAGCCGGAGAAAGCTCTGAGCTGGGAAATTTTCCCGAGGAGTTATTGCTAGGCAGTGTATTCCCATACCTATTACCTGGAAAACTGATAACCCAGTATGGGTGGAGAAATGTCCCTTATCTATTGAGAAATTACAGTCTGAAAATCTACTTGTAAAGGTACAATTAGAGGCAGGACATATTGTTCCTTCCACTTCCCCATGGAATGCTCCAATCTTTGTTATAAAGAAAAAATCTGGAAAATGGAGACTCCTACTCTCCGATTTTAAAATTACTACAGACAAAGCTATTGACATAGTTATGAATTGTTCCCTATGTGCAGAGTTCTTACCTGTTCCACACATTGGAGTTAACCCCTGTGGTGTCACACCTAATGATATATGGCAGATGGATCTTACCCATGATCCTTTCTTTGGTCGACTAAAATTTGTTCATGTATCTGTGGATACCCATTCTCATCTCATATTTGACTCTGCTCACACTGGATAAAAGCTTAAGGATGTTAAAAGCCATTGTTTACAAGCCTTTGCTTATATGGGAATGCCAAGACAATTCAAAACTGATAATAGCCCTGCTTATATTAGTCAGGGTTTTAATTCTTTTTGCAAATTTTTTTTTATCTCACATAAGATGGGTATCCCTTATAATCCTCAGGGTCAGGCCATGGTGGAAAATGCACATAGCACAATTAAAACCTATCTTCATAAAACAAAAAAGTGGAGTTTACAGGATCTCCTCATAATCACCTTGCTCTTGTCCTATACATTTTAAAATTTTTAACTATTGATGGTGCTGCTAGATCTGCGGCTGACAGGCATTGACACCCTCGGTCATCTGACTATGGCTCAGTTATGTGGAAGAATGTCACTACTGGAAAATGGTGCAGTCCTGACCCAGTTCTAGTATGGTCCCGAGGGTCAGTTTGTGTCTTTCCACAAGATGCAGGTAACTCTGTTTGGGTGCCTGAGCAGCTGATTTGCCTTATGCGGAGGGATGGTGATTGTAACAGCCAGAAAGAAGGTCCGATGGGTCTTCAAGAATCTACCCATCCTGATGCCTGTGCATCTCAGTAGCCATATATAGCTTTTGTTCCTGACAACTAATTATAGTTTGGATCAAATGGTTATAAATTTACACTTTGATCCAAAGGACAAGAATTTCACCTTCATCATAGGCACTGCATTCTGGTTCCATTCTTTTTGTTGTAACCAATGTTACTAATTTTGGAGAAAGTTTCAATTGTTCTCAGCTGGTCTGCTGATTATAATCGCTATCATTGGCCACGTACCCCGGTTGTGCACCAGAGAATAAAGGAGATTCTAGGATCACGCTGCCAGTGCAACCTTTACCACTGAAGCAACAGTTTCTATCATAGTCCTCTCCGAATCTGTACATACTGCAAGCACAGTGGATCAACTAGAATATGATTTGGCTTAAGCCTTAGCTACCCAAAGCACACTTGATTATCTAGTACAAATTGGCATTTTTAAACTAAATTTACAAACTAACCTCCTATAGGCACACTTGAATTTTTGTGAGAAGCTCATATGGCTTCTTGTTCTCTGTCATTTAAACATAACTGTGTTAATGCATCACTTTTCTCCAGAAATCCTGGAGTGACGAGTTTTTAAGTTGTGCACATGCTTTAGCCATGCAGATCATTAACATCCTTGAGACCTTAGTGCCACTTGCCAATGCAGAAGGCCTTTTACAAGGACTTCAACTTCTAAGCAGATCATTGGGGGTTTGGAGTCCTTGCACTTGGTGCTACTTTGCCACAGCATTAAGCAGGCCCAGGCCAATTTTCTAACAAGACAGATACTGTCTTCAGCTCAAGATAAAATTCCTCTGCCCAATTGTGGCAGACAGACTATTCCCCAGTGACAGGTAAGGCAGAAGGGGTAAATATCCAACCTAAGACAGGTAGGCTAAGGGCCTGTGTGACCTCTCCAATGATGGTTAAGGAATTATACTGACATCCTCTGCCACCTAAGACAGGTGTTAGTTTATATTAAAAGAAAGGGGGACCTGTAGGACCCCAAGGCAACTTGAGCTATCCTGAAGGTGTTGGGGGGGAACTCATTTCCCCAATGATGTTGTTGGTGCTCTTCCCGTTTTGATAACACACCTACTGACAACACATACCTCATGACAATACATACCTCGTGACAACACACACCTCAAAGGGAGGAGCTAAGCCTAAAATTCCTGTAATTTTTCCACTGTGCTATAAGTCGGTATTGAAGCCCCTTCTTGCCCCTCAATAAATGGCATTTGGCATTTGGCGTTCTGACTTTGCCATTGTCTTTATTTCAATCTCTAGGCCTTTGCCTGACTCGTGGAAGAGATGGTAGTGCGGGCACTACAATTCTCTAGAACAGGCAAGGCTTAAACCTATTTTTTACAACAAGGAGAAATTTGTGCAGCATTCAAAGAGGAATGTTGCTTTTTTTGCTGATAAGACTGGCTTAGTGGAAGACAGCTTAGAATGCAGAAAAGTCTTGAGGAACATAAATGACAGTGGGAACAGGTGGAGTCCTAGTATAAAAATTGGCTTTCCACCTCCCCTTGGCTTTCTGCCTTGGTTCCTTCTTTCCTGGGACCATTTGTGGGATTATTGCTGCTGCTGACTTTTGTGCCTTGGACTAACTCAATTGATCAAAACTCAAATTGATTCCATGCTCAAAAAAACCTATTTCTGTACACTACCATCAGCTTTTGGATAGGGAACAGGGCTCTTCTGAGGAATCTGTTGAGGATGGTGATAATGCCAATTCTGCCCCTAGCAAGGACTTGATTTCACAGGACTCAAAAAACAGAGGACCTGGTTCTCTCAAATATGGAGACATCAATGACTTACCTTACCTGCTCCAGCAGGCTTCATCTCTGCTAAACAGTACACAGAAGTAGGTGGCACAATTTGCATTTTCTTAAGTAGCTAACCATGCCTTAAATGCAGGAAGAACTCCAAGTGTCAAAGTTAGAAAATTTCATTGTCCTGGTATACCTTGTACAATATTTAGAGAACTTTATGAAATCAACACAAGGGGTCTCTGTCTCTATCTCTAATCTGTCTCTTTCTTTGTTTATATATGAGTGGTTGTGTTTTTGTATGCTTTTATTCTTTGTGTGTTCCCTGGACAGGAAGCTACTTCTTAGAGAGCCCATAAACAGTCTCAAAGGGATAAGCATGTGTCAAAGTTACAATGGTAAACAAGAGCTGTAGGGAATGACAAGTTTGCATGTAGGAGAAACCTTATAGGATTCCTTTAGTGCCATCTCAGGTCGGGATAATGTGTGGTAAGGTCTTTTTCTTCACAAATGCTCGTGCGTGTGTGCGCATGTGTGTGTTTGTGTGTGTGTGTGTGTGTCTGTATTTGTGGCTAGCTGGATCAGTCTATTTTGTGGGAAACATATGGGAGGATTCAAGATTAAACTTTGCAGTGGCCACTCTGGCACATCTCTGAATTCAGATCTCCACATTACAACCCTTTGTAACTTGGGAGCAGATGCCTCCAGGAGATGGGTTGGAGCAAGCAATATAAGGACAAAATGGAATCTGAGAGCCTTTTACTCAGAAGATCCCTGTACACCAGATTACCATTTCATCTGAGCAAGGTGAGATCTATGGGCTGGATTGTCTCTTCTGCTTCTCTGATTTACATCTTGAAAACTGAACCCCAATATCTGTCTTTGGGCCTTTTATTTTTTGTGATATATGCTACAGAATGGGAGATAGCTCAGAATTGTTGCATGATGATACCTAGAAGATGACTAGGGTGTGGGCACAGGCCCAAGGTGGGGGAGGTAAGTGGGCAAGTTGGATTGAATGTTTATCATATCCTTGTGCTCTTGACACCACATCAAGCTCTGTAGTGGCCTGACTCCTGGGAAGATGCCATGGATGTCACAGTTCACTTAATGAGTCATGCTGCAGATAATATCACATAGCATCCAATTGAATGTAGATTTATTGGTACTGTGAGCATGAAGGCCAAGGTATTCTGTGGCCTTTATCCTTTCTTTTTCAGAAAATCACACCCTTGTTCTTTAAAACTATCCTTCACATGTTCACACAGCCTCTGCCCTTTGCCCTATATCCAGCATGGAAATGCCTTCTGCCAAATTAAAAGGAAGTTCTGGTGTTTGGGCCCTATTTGAGTGATCCTAACCCCTATGTCATCTGCCTAATTTCTTTTGTGCCCTGTGATTTAGGATACCACCATCCTGCTGCCCTATCAATCCTGGGTCAGACTGGGAGGCCTCCTTTGGTCTGGCTGCTTTGACAATGAACATTTATTTTGCTCAGTGTGCAAGAACCAAACATACAAAATACCAACCTGGATGCTGGAGTAGGAAGGAGATCAGTGCCCCATCATTGAATGTGGTGGGAGTTGGACATCAGAGAAACCTGATGGGGAAGTTAGGGGGAAATATGAAGCCCCCAGTTCCTAATTCCATGAATTTGGTTCTGAAGGGGAGCACCTGTTTGCAGTTTTGGTCATCTTGTATGAGATGGTGTTTTGCATTCAAGTTTTTGGGCTAAATTCTTCTGTCTCTGCATACATGTTTCTGTATTCTTTTACATACTCCCACCCTGTTGTGCCAGCATAATTTGTTGAAGAAGTTTTCCTCCTCCCAGTGTATACTGTAAGCTGTCTTGTCAAAAATCAGGTGTTCATATGTGTGGGGTTTCATATCAGTATTTCAATTCCATTCGATTGGTGTTTTCTGTCAATACCAAGCTGTTTTCAGGACTATAGCTCTATAGTAGAGTTTGAAGTCAGGAATGGTGATGCCTGCTAAAGTTCCTTTATTGTACATGGTTGTTGTGGCTATTCTGGGTGTTTTTTTTTTCATATAAAGTTGAGTATTATCTTTCATGGTCAGTGAAGAAGTGAGGTGGGATTTTGATGGCAATTGCTTTGAATGTCTAGATTGCTTTTGGCAAGATTGCTATTTTAAGTATGTTTATCCTACCTATCCAAGAGCATGGGAGATCTTTCTATTTTCTGCTGTTTTCTTTAAATTCTTTCTTTAAAGACAGAAAATTCTTACTATATAGATCTTTTACTTGTTTAGTTAGAGTTACCCCAAAATATTTTATGTTGTTTGTGGCTATAAAGGGTAATGTTTCTTTGATTTTTTTTCTCAGCATTTTAAATGTCTGTATAGAGTAGAGCTATGGATTTTTTTAAGTTAATCTTGCATCCTGCTAATTGGCTGAAGGTGTTTATCAGCTATAGGGCTTCTCTGGTATAGTTTTTCAGGACACTTTTGAAAACTATAATATAATTTGAAAATAGTGACAGATTGACTAATTTTTCCAATTTGTAGCTCCTTGAAATCCTTTTGTTGTTTTATTGCTGTAGCTAAAATTGCACATACAATATTGAAGACATATGGAGAGAGTGGGCAAACTTTTCTTGTTTTCGATTTTAGAATAACACAAAGAATTGAGGAAACTAATCACATAAACCCCACATAATTCTATTAAAAAGTGGGGTACACACTGAATAGAGAATTCTCAATAGAGGAATCCAACTTGGCTGAAAGACATTTAAGATGGTGCTCATCATCCTCAGCCATGAGGGTAATGAAAATCAAAACAATTCTGAGATACCATCTTATTCTTGTCAAAAGGGCTAAAATTAGAAACATCAATGACAGCTCATCTTGCAGAGAATGTGGTGAGAAATGGACACTCCTCCACATATGGTGGGAGGGCAAATATGTACAGCCATTTTGGAGTTCAGTATGGTGGTTCTTCAGGAATTTGGAGATCAATATACCACAGGACTTGTCAATTGTATTCTTAGGTATATATCCAAATTATCCACATACATGCAATAAAGACATCTGTTCATGTATGTTCATAGCAGCATTATTTGTAATAACAAGAACCTGGTGGCAACCTATTGTCCCTCAGCTGAAGAAGGCATAAAGAAAATATAGCACATTTACACAATGGATTATTACTCTGCAGGGAAAAATGGAATGTTGAAAATCAGAGCCAAATGGATGGAACATGGAGAAACCATCCTGAATGAGGTAAACCAGTCACAAAAAGAGTAACATGGTATGTACTCACTCATATATGCATTTTCGGCGCAGAACAAAGGACCACCAGCCTATAATTCACACAGTCATAGAAACTAGGATACAAAGAGGAATCTAAGGCATTTAAACATGGTCTCTCAAAGAAGGGAAAAGGAACAGGATTTCCTGAGAATATTGGAGTTAGGGGAGTACTGAGTGGAAAGTGAGTTAGGATAAAGAGAAAGAGAGCAGAGGGAGGAGAACATGTGTGACCAGGATGGCTGACTTGAGTAACAAATAGTAAGAAAAGGGATTCTATAATAGAGGGAAAACTTATAGGTTAGAAGAGTAAAGTAAATCTAGAGAAATATCCAGAAACCTACAAGGATGATGCCAAACAACAATCTGAGAAACAGTGGAGAGGCTCCCATAAATGTCCTTCCCTAATAATGAGATTGACAACTAACTTATATCCCATCATTGATCACCCAGCTCATAGCAAATAGAAAAAGAAACAGACAATCACAACTAAATACTGAGCCAAACTACTGGAATCCAGTTACACAGAGGGAGGGGTGATAAGAAAAGGCATCAAGACTAGGCTTCAGAAACCAACAGACACACCTTACCTGAACTAGGGGTAGCACAAGGACCCCTATAGTGAGATAGTCCTTCTGTGGCACTGAACACAACCATTGGGGGGTGGAGCCATGGGTGGAGGTGACCGGTGGAAGGAGGTCAGAGGAAGAGCCAGGAAAAGCTCTCTTGCTGGAGCGACTCGGACAGGAGTTTATCGGGTGGAATTTCCTGGTGTTCATCTGTCTAGTTTGTAAGTTATTTCTCCCCGAATAAACATCTATTTGGCCTATTTGTTTATTCCACCCCCTCCCCCTCCTTCCCCAATGGGTAGGGTCTATTGCCAAACTAGGTGGACTCACCACAGCTTTGGGACATTTGCCTCTTCATTACAGCAAAGGAGATCTTTGCCGCCAAAGCAGACCTGAGAAGGCACTGACTGCTTCTCATTTTTTGCACATTTCCACACTGTACTTTGCATTCGCACTGAGCCGCTCAGCACCAGCCCTGCTTGCGCATTTTCCTGCCCTTAATCTTGTGGTCCCAGCAATTCCACAAGTCTCCTTTTAACAATGTCGGTTGCCAAAGTTTGTTAAGAGCTATTCTACAGGGACCATAATCAGAAGGATTGTCTGCTGCTAGTCGATATTTGGAGATACACTTCTGGGCAGAACCGGGATCAGACGGGCCTCGGCGGCTAGGCGCTATTTGGTGGTACACCTCCAGGCATAAATACCACAAGCTGAGATCTACAACTAACAGCATCAAAGTTCCAGGACAGCAGAATTACACCTAAGGTAATTGTAACATCCTTTGCAATTTAAGCTGATATAATATTTGAGATTGATTGTTCCATAACTATGGCTGATAATTTTACAATGCACGACTTTAGGAATTATTTTACTTCATATATAGAAGGGATTTTAGCAGAAGAAACTTATGACTGGACCAATATGTACTTTATTTTTTAATAGCAATGGGTTTCATCATTAACATGATATTCTTAAAGAAATGGTTTGAGATTACAGAAAACAATAAGGAACGTGTACAAACCATAGGAGACTTAGTATCATGGAATAGAAACATTGAAAATGATAGAATTCAAAACATAGAAAGTATAGAAACAAAGTTACAGAATATTAAAGATGGCTTTGGAGAGCTGACAGGTAGAATACAAACCATGGAACATGAAAATGACCAAGTAAAATACAGAATTTGTTTCATATCAGATACCTCAATAACCAGAAAAGAAACAATGCAATGCATTAACACGCTAGCAGAAACAGCTCATTCCAGGTTGGAGGAAGCTACTAATAAGTTTAAAAAACTGGAACATCACATAGAAAGACTAGAAGATAGAATCTCTTCCATGTCTAAGGATAATGGCAAGCTAGCAGATAGGACATTGTTTCTGAAAGGCAGTTTACATGCCATTCAGATAATATCTAAGGATGATAAGATTAAAAACATGGAATCATTTGTAGTTGGAGAAAGTAAGAAACTGACTGATGCACTGAAGTCTCTAGAAAGTTATTTGATTCAAGAACTTCAGACACTCAAAGAAACAATGGTGAATAGATTTCAGGCTTTAGAATACCTTCAGTCTGATACATCAGAAGAAGAACTACAGGTAACAGGGAATGAAAAAAACTTAAAATTTTCCACACCATTTAGGGTCAGGGGAACTTTCCCTGTATCTATTAATGAAAAACCAGCAACGAAAAAACACCCAAAAGGTGTCGTTGCATATCAGTGGGAACCAATAGGTATGAAATATTTAAAAGGTATAAAGGAAGCAGTAGTCTCTTATGGAATGCACTCACCTTATGTGAAGCAATTAGTAGAATCATGGGCGTGGAATAACAAGGTAACCCCTAAGGATTGGGATCAATTAATATCAGCTGTCCTTGAAAATGCCTCTCAATTAGAATGGAGGGCTTTATGGAGGGAGGAAGCAAAAGCTCTTCAACTTCAGGACTTAAAAAAAGGTTATAAAGCTCCCCAAGATAAAATTCTTGGTGAAGGTCTCTATGCTGACCGAGAAACCCAAGCGGCCTATGATGAACATATCTTGTCTCTATGCAGTACAGCAACTTTGAATGCTTGGGATAAGATTCCTGAATTAGGAGAGAGGATAGAACCTATACCAAGATAAGGCAAGGACCAAGAGAATGCTTAATGTCTTTCTAGAAAGATTTTCTAGGGCAGTACAATTCGAGGTAGCAGACATAGATGCTAGGAAAATACTCATAGAATGTTTAGCTTATGAGGGTGTGAATCCTCAATGCAAACAGGTGCTTTGGCCTTTAAAAATGTGATCAGCACCCTTGGACGAATAGGTCCTATATACAGGCAACATTGAGTATAAGGACAATAAAACTGATGCATGGGTAGGAGAAGCCATATCTAAAGCTCAGAGAAGACATCAAGATAACAGAGTTCCTTACTATGGTGACTTAGAAGGTTTGGCAAAGGCATACACTGGACAAATGAGTGTAGAGCGACCAAAGACAAGCAAGGAAACTCTTTACCATTGGGAAACTCCTTGGGGGGCCTCTCGAAGGCCCCCACTTCACAGGTGGTCCGGACATTCCCAGTCACAGTGGAAGACAATCTCCCACAGGACAATTAGAAAATTCTGTGCCCAATATAAGAACTCATACCATTCTGGATGACAAACTAGTGACACTAGTTGAATCAAACATGACAGAAGGAAATAAAAAACGTATATTTTGGCAAACCTCTATAAATAGTCATAGGCCTAGATTGATAGTTAAGATGAATAATAGACTGTTTGATGGTCTCCTGGACACAGAGGTGGATGTAACTATCATATCTAATAATTCTTGGCCTCGAAGATGGCATCTGCATGAGATAAATGTTCAATTCTTAGGGATTGGAATACTGTCCCAGGTAAAACAAAGCACAAGATGGATTGAATGTATAGGACCAGAATTACAAGAGGAAGGTTGAGACCATATGTGGCTGATGTAGTGATAAATTTATGGGGTCGTGATCTATTACAGCAATAGAATACACAGATTATCATTCCTCTATTATTAGGTAGGAACCAAAAACAACCTCATGATTGTGGAGAATATATTATAAAGTACTATACAAGGCAGATACCAAATATCCAGGCTGTACAAAAACAGAATGCAAATTAACAAAAAGAGGAACCAAAAGCCCTACCTTCAAAAGGCTAACAGAGAAACCTGTCTGGGTAGGACTATGGCCTATGACCTCTGAGAAGTTAGAAGATTTAGAAAGCCTGGTTCAGGAACAGCTAAATTCTGGACATATAGAGGAATCAACCAGCCCTTGGGATTCTCTTGTATTTGTGATCAAAAAGAAATCTGGAAAATGGAGAATGCTTACATACCTGAAACCATCAATAAAGTTATCCAGACAATGCACTCTCTACAGCCTGGAATGCCCTTGCATTCTTTGATACTCAAAGGATGGCCTATTATAATTATTGATTTAAAGTATTGCTTCTTCACTATACCTTCACTATATAAAGAGAAATTTGCCTTCACGATACTTAATTACAATAATTCTCAACCAGTGAAGAGATATCAATGGAAGCTTTGGCCACAGGGAATGCTAAATAGCCCCATCCTGTGCCATATTTTGTACAAAAACTATTAAAAATAATTTGTAAACAGTTTCCACAATCCATAATCTATCATTACATGGATGATATATTGTTAGCTGACTGTAAAGGAGAAATATTAGAAAAAACATTTGAGAAAGTAAAGGAAGTTTTACCTCGCTGGGGATTACAAATTGCACCTGAAAAAATACAAAAAGGAGAAACATTGAGGATATAAAATAGGTCTACAGTAAATTAGACCACAAAAAGTACAGATCAAAAGAGATTGCTACCAGACATTTAATGATATTCAAAAATTACTAGGAGAGATTTCTCAACTGCAAACCATTATTGAAGTAGAAGGGCATGATATAAAAAAACGTGAAAATAGCCCTAAAAGGAGATAAGGACTTGAATAGTCCAAGAATACTATCAGCTGAAGCTGAGAAGGAATTAGAATGGGTATAAAAGAGGATACTAGAAGCACATGTGGACCATGTGGATTTAAACCTAGACTGTATTCTGGTTATATTACCATCTAGAGAATATCCTTCAGGGATTTTGATGCAGAGAGAAGATATCATATTAGAATGAATATTCCTACCACATAAACAGAATAAAAAAACTAAAAACATATGTAGAAAAGATCTCTGACTTGATTATATAAGGTAAATTAAGACTTCATCAGCTAATAGGAAGGGAACCCAGCAGAAATTTTTGTTGTAAGGAGTACAGGTTTTTCCGCCTGACACTGCTGGTCTTGTCCCGCCGCAACACCAGCCCCAAATAATGCACAGAGACTCTGTATTTGATACAATGCTGATAGCCCTGTTACTTGTTTCTTTTCGGCTAGCTCTGTCTTAATTATTAACCCATTTCTGTGTATTTCCACTTGGTCTTACCAGCGAGAGGCGGCTAGCAGTTCTATTCTTCACAGATTCTCCATCTTCATTCCTCCTTCCTACTTCCTCTTCCTCCTTGTTTCCTAGTCCCTCCTTTCCTATAGGCCAACAGTGCTTTATTTATTAACCAGTAAGAGAAACAGATACAGAATGAAATCTCCCATCATCTCCTCTTTTCTAAATAAAAAAGGGGTTTTATCCTTAACATAGCAAAATAAATCACATAACATTATCAAATAAGAATCACAGTAAACACTGTTTAGTCCATTAACATTTAGCAAGATTTGAAGAAAATATTCCATCATCTTTTTTATCTTTGTGAGTTAAAGTCATATATGTCTTTAAGCTTAACTAAGGAAAACTATAACCATAACTATCTGTCTTCATCAAAGACCACAGAAGGAAAGTATATAAACTCTAAAAATGACAGAGACAACTCACTGCCTGGTCACCAGAAATTAATTTGTAATCTTCCATCTTCTAACCATAGGCCATAGTGTGTCTGGCAGACTCTTCTGCAAAGCAGGAAACTTTAAACTGTCTTCTTGTATTGGCAGTTTGTCAGTCACTTTTCTCTGTGTCCTGCAGACTGTCTGGCAGACTCTTCCATGAAGCGGGAACTCTGTAGCAATGTCCATCTTGAATCAGCAGTCACTTTTCTGTAGGTCCTGTATGTCCAGTTTATACAGCATAAAGTCAAACAGTCCAGACAAGAGCAGTATCTTGTCCACATGGCTATTCTTGCCATACTGAAAGCAAACTTCATAACACGATTCTTCAATGTTCATCTTCCTTTCTGACACAGGTGTTGTTGCCAGGAGCATTTATGTCTCACTGTCAAGAAAAACCCTAAACCATTTTAAATGCCATATTCTGTAGGTTGTGAAAGGTTTGAAGAATTCCTATCTATCTCAAATACATCTCTATATATCTAGAAAACCTAATTCAACTAGTTGTAAGTTTTTGCTATTATAGGTAACTAAAATCTGTACTAAATTATACATTACATTTTTAAATGAGCTATATAAACACAATATATAAACAAGAGAAATATACATATCACAAAATTGACCTTAAATTGTATCTATAAATGAAAATCCATTCCAAAACAAAGTATTCATATCTATACCATAATCCCTTTTTAACCTTTAAAAAGAGATTGGTTGTGGTCATTAACCATTTATAACCAACCCCATTTAAATGAAAACAAACATTTATAAACAATATTTAGGAATTTGGGCATCGTTCTTTCCAAACTGGAAAAGGGTACTGTCATGGGGGATTCTAAGAAGATGCAGAAATCCTGGCTGTAGTCTGCAAGGCTGCTTTGTTCAATCAGTTTTGAATGTTGGATCATCAGGAACTCTGTTTCAGGGGGGTCTGACTTGATCAAGCCACATTAGTCTGGAAGGAGTCCACAGCATTTTATTTTCTGTTTTAACAAATATAGAAATCCTTTTCCCAAGTAACTTGTCCTTAAACTTAAATCTTAGAGTGAAAGCATTTTTAAAATATATAAGTTGAATTTATTCAGCAGCATTTGTTTTAACAGTTGTTTCCTCAGCAGTCAAACAATACAAAGACAATATAATACCATACAGTATCCAGATTCTCTCTGAGCTTTCCATCTTTAAGTGGCTTTATTATTACTCTTTCTTCTATATTTTCATTTTTTGAGACAGAGTTTCTCTGTGTAACTTTTATCTGTCCTGGAACTCACTCTGCATACAAGGTTTACTTTGAAATCACAAGAGATCTGCTTGCCTCGGTCTCACGAGCGATGGGATTAAAGGCGTGTGCCACCACACCCAGCTCCTCACTCACTTTTTAAAACCATTTTATTTCTTTTCTCTCCCAAGCCTACGTATATTTTAAAACACACTGTAAACCTTTAGAGGTTTTTCTTAATATGAATCTGTCTTTACTGTAAATCCTTATCTTCATCTGGCCACAAGTCTTTATCTGTTAAACAACAACATTGTTGAAATGAAAATCTTTGTTGTTTCTGCAATGGTTTATAAAAGTTGGCAGAGGCTATTTTACCACCAGCACTGAAAGCTGCGCTCACTGCCTTGGTCTGCATGCTGCCGGCTTGGAGATGTGGTCACTGCCATTGCCATCTCTCATACACACCACTAAATTGTTAGCAGAGTTTCTTAAAAGCCCTCTGGTTTTTGCCCCTTATGCTGAGTCAGGAACCTTCCCTTAAAGGAGCTGCGCGAATATCTGCTTGTCTCTCGCAAAGCAGAGTTCAACCAAGAAAAATGCTGCTACCAAGAAACCTTGATTGTCTCTGTTCTTTTGTTTCTAAAACCCTTTTTTAAGCTTTTGTTAAATTTTAAGTGGAAGTTCTTACTAGCCACGTGGGCGCCATTTGTAAGGTGTACAGTTTTTTCCTCCCACCACTGCACCAGCCCCAAATAATGCACAGAGACTCTGTATTGATACAATGCTGTTGGCCCTGTTACTTGTTTCTTATCGGCTAGCTCTGTCTTAATTATTAACCCATTTCTGTGTATTTCCACTTGGTCTTACCAGCGAGTGGCAGCTAGCAGTTCTATTCTCTCCAGATTCTCCATCTTTATTCCTCCTCCCTACTATCTCTTCCTCCTTGTCTCCTAGTCCCTCCTATCTTCCTTTCCTATTGGCCAACAGTGCCTTATTTATTAACCAGTATGAGAAACATATACAGAATGACATCTCCCATCATATAGTACCTTTAAATAATGAGGAAATTTCCTCCTTATGGAAAGATAACGAATATTGGCAGAGAGCTTGCAGTAACTTTTTGGGAACGATTAGCAACAACTATCCCAAAACTGAGAGAATCAAATTCATAAAGAAAACGATTTGGATCCTTCCACACATTGTAAGAAAAACACCTATTTCTGGAGTTCATAATTTCTATAATGATGTAAACAAATCAGGTAAGGCAGGATATAAATCAGGAAAAATTAGCAAAGTGGTTCAATTCTGTACAAAAGGCAGAATTGTATGTCATTCTCATGGTACGTATGGATTTTAAAGAACCCCTCAATATAGTTACTGACTCTCAATATGCAGAGAGAGTCGTTTTACACATTGAGACTGCAGAATTTATTCCTGATGATTCAGATTTAACATCATTGTTTATACAGTTACAAGATACTATCAGAAAGAGGACTCATCTTATATATATATATAGCACACATCAGATCCCATACGTGTCTGCCAGGTCCTCTAGCACAAGGCAATGATGAAATTGAGAGATTACTGATAGGAAGTATGCTAGAAGCCTCGGAGTTTTTTAAGAAACACCACGTGAACAGAAAGGTTTAAAAAAGGATTTTTCTATCACTTGGGAACAAGCCAAGGAAATAGGAAGAAATGTCCTACTTGCTCATGATATAACCAAACTCCTTTACCACCAGGCAGTATCCCTAAAGGTATAAAAAGGAATGAAATGTGGCAAAAGGGTGTGATTCATTTTACAGAATTTGGAAAATTAAAATATGTACATCACACTATAGATACTGCTCTGAGCTCTGAATAGGCTGATTCTGTTATCACACACTTATTAGATGTAATGGTCATTATGGCCATACCTGCACAAATAAAAACTAACAATGCTCCAGCATATGTCTCCAGCAAATTGAAACAGTTTTTGAGTATTATAACATAAAGCACATAACTTGTCCTACAGGACAAGCAGTGGTTGAGAGATCCAATCGTACTTTAAAAGAAATGCTCCATAAACAGGCAGGAGGAACCAAGTCACACAAACACAGATTACATAATGCTTTATTAACATTAAACTTTCTCAATGCTGATGAAAAAGGAAAAACAGCTGAAGAAAGACACTAGACAATAGAAAAAAACTTCTTAACTAAATCAGCAGTGTACTTCAAGGATGTACTGACCTCAGAATTGAAAGAATGATATATGTTACATTGGGGTAGGGGTTTTGCATTTGTATCTACAGGAGAAGAAAAATTATGGATACCATCTAAGTTAATCAAGATCCGAGATGAACCAGAGAAAAATCTTAATGAAGATAAGTCACAAGTCATCCAACAAATTAGGTCCTATGAGGTGTGCAGAGGCCTCTCAAAGGTAGGGGAAGTGTTCTGTTCTTGTTCTTACAGGAAAACAGATAAAACCTATCATCAAACAGCCAAAAGACACTGAACATATAGGTATCTACAGAAGAGAAGAAAGCTCTTTAGAAACAATCACTTAATGAAGTAGAATCTGATATATGGTAATTATATATATATATATATATTTAATTGTAGTAAAGTATTTCTATACAGAAATCTATTTCTCTCTACTATGTAGTATTCCTGAAGTCCAAATTTATGTAAACCAATGCTGGCTTTGGATTTGGATTTGGCTTTCCTTCTCTAAATTCAAGCATGTGGTTAAGATTAAATTCATGGTTTCTGCCTTAAATCAAGAAGCCAATTCGTGTAAGGCAGAAGAAAACAAAATCTGGGGACTCATTTCTTACACAATTTTGTCTCTGAAATCCTAATTTTCTCACATATGTTTTAATGCTTTTTGATGTCTTTCCCTAATGCATACCTTAAAACTTGAAAATTTTACTTTAATATTGATGTGTAACTTTTCCACAAGGAATCATAATGATTACTATCATCAGCCTTTGAACTCTTTGGAAAGAAGATTGTGCCCCACATCATCATTTTCACTTGACTCAACCTGATGCATCTGAACTACAAACATCACCTTAAAACTGGTTTGAGACTCTTTTGATTGAGACAACTCAAGACTAGCGAGCTGTAATGGTGCACATTTTATTACACCCTGGCCAGAGTTGCAAATAGAACTACAGTCAAGAATTTTCTGCCACACAGTGTCTAGCTACATATATCACAGCCAGTTCTGTTGAGAAATTTGGTTGCTAAAAATTTTCTTCCTACAGGATCCATTGGAGCAATCATCATCCCATTTCACCAGGAAGTCACCTTAAGATAACGACAGCCCCTTTTCCTACCCTTGTAATTTTGGAATAATAGCCATCTTCTTTGTGTTGGTTTTAGTTATTTAGGGTTGGGTATGGAAGGTGATGCTTACACTTGGGTTTATCTTTTAGACAGTAATAGGGAATGGTTGAGAAAGGTATGGTTTAGATGGGATATAGGTAGATTAGCCTATTTTCTTATGAATTTGAGTAAGAATGAGATAGTATTTTACAGCTTACACTGTTATGTATTCTTATGTGGTAAGCTATGTAAAATTAAGTTTATATTTTGTTATATTGTGTGAAATCTTTCCACTTAAGATGTTTTATGCATATTATTTTTACCATATTCTATGTATGTATACTTTTCTTGTATTCAAGACATTTGCATATTGATACAACTTGGGACATTTATCATGCTACCCTTTATAGTTCTACCTCTTGTCTTGACATTTCTACTCTACCTCTATTTTAGGGATTTATATGTATGTATATGTATATAGTTATATTGTTCAAGTATTTGATCCTGCTTTACTCATGGAAGATTTAATCAGGTTTTAGCTAAGTTCCTGAGTATTAGAGATTATCTTCACTCATTTTTCCTGTAACTATGAGATTAGTCAGATATAGATGCTTAATTTTCAATCACTTCATAGACATGCAGAACATGTCATTTAAATGTTTTAATATTAGTACTCCATTGACATGAGACACTGTTGTTCCTGACAGCACTGTGCACTTTCCCGAAAATATGTTGGACACTGTTGTTGCTCCTGCTGGAGTTCATTCTCACCTCAGCTAATGGCCTGTTGTGCAAAGAATTGCCCCCACCTTGACCACTGATTTGGACATGCAGTCCTATGTGCTTGCAGGAGACAAATATAGAAGACTGCTGGACCTTGCCATGTCAGGGTAAGACATCCATTCTACCTTCCTGCTGTTGTTGTGGTCTGTCAAGTTCTCTTGGCCTTAGTCAGAACTGGGTGTACCAACATTGTTGTGAGACCTAGGGATATTATCCAGGTGGCTTGCTGTTTCTGTCCTTGCTGTACCTTTTGGAAGTTGTCCATCCGCACTTCCTGTCTACTCTAGTATTGTTATTTTCCTTCTCAGGTCTTGATGAGGTTGAAGATTAAATTATCACAACTATTATTCTCTCTTCCTAGTTATATATATTAGGTACTAGACTTACGTTTTCCAGCTTAGGACAACTCTATTGTAAACTCCATTATGCCTTCCCCCTAGAACAAGATATGTAGTTCATTTTGTTCTCGATTTTCCTTTTCTTAGAACACACTTGTTATTCACTGTTTTGTATATAGTTTTGTATTAAGCCTAATCTTTTCTTTAGACTAAAATGGGAATTGTAGTGAGATAGTCCTTCTGTGGCACTGACCACTCCTATTGGGGGTGGAGCCATGGGCAGAGGTGACCGGTGGAAGGATGTCAGAGGAAGAGCCGGGAAAAGCTCTCTTGCTGGTGTGACTCAGACAGGAGGGCATCAGGTGGAATTTCCTGGTATTCATCTGTTTAGGTTGTAAGTTATTTCTTCCTCAATAAACATCTATTCAGCCTATTTGTTTATCCTGATCCTTATTTAACCGTGGTAGACCCCCTAACTGATAGCTGGGAAACCAGCACTGGAATTCTCAGACCCCCTGAAAGTACATCTCAGTTGGAAGACCTGGCCTGTCTATGGGGCCTCTGATAGTGGAACCAGGATGTACCTCTGGTGCATGAATGGATTTTGGGAGCATATTCCCCATGGAAGGATACTCCTTTAAGACCTGAGAGGCAGGAGGTAGGACCCAGACCCTACTCCAAATGACTTGAAAATTTTGATGAACCCTCTTGGAAGCTATCATCATACCTCTGGAGTAGAGAGTGGATGTGATTTAAGGGTGGTCAGAGGGCATAGCAGGTAGGGAGAGGGAACTGGGATAAACATGTAAATGAGAGAAATGAGAGTTGTGGTATATGAATTTTATACAAACTCTTCCATCCAGTGTATTGGCTTTTGTTTACCTTATATTATGTGTCTGTTTCACTAAATACAGTATGTATCTGTGGAATAAGCAAATTAGGGAAACAACACACAGAGCTATTACGTTGCTTTTCAGAATGTAATGAGGAAACAAGTAGGAGCCATGACTGGGCAAAACTTGTCTTTACACTGAGAGAAGTATTATATTGGGTCAGTCTGTGACATCATAATTGTTACCTGGCAACCCAAGTGAGATTCTCTATGCTCACACCATGGGTCCACCAACAGCAACTATCTGATGTGAAGAGTTTTCCTTGGATATTTCACTTTCCAAAGGAAGTTATCTGTGCCTTCAATTTTAGTATGAGTGCAAGATGATACCCCAAATCAGTATGCAATCAGAGAGCTGGAAGTTGTAGTCCTAGCTGGCACCATTACAAAAACCAAAGGAATTCATAACACTGAATATAGTGTCAGAAAAGCATCGTCAAATAGTTTACTTTTCTCAAAAGTAACACTATGAACTAAGAAATCAAGACTTCATAGATATCCATATAAGAGTGAGTTTGCTACTGTTATTTTCCTTCTGTCACATGGTAAACTATTTTTATACTAGACAGAGGTACAGGTGTGAGTTGTTTCTTTTTTATAATAAGAATTATTATTAATTTTACATATCATTCCCAGTCCCTTCTCCCTCTCATCATCCTATGCCACTGATGCCCCCACCCATTCCATTCCCCACACACTCAACAGGGAGGGTTTGGTCTTCCAAGAGGGATAATCAAAATCTGTACTGTAATTAGGAGTAGGGCCTAGGGCCTTTCTCTATGTTAAGGGAGTATCTCCCCATGGGTTATGTGCTTCCAAAGACATATTGTGAACAAGACATACATCCTGCTTCCACTGTCAGATGTTCTATGAAGCCCCCAGGCCTTCTAATTGAGAGACATGATCAAGGGCTCTGGGTAGGTCCAATGCTTGATTCCCAGCTATCAGTCTGGGGTTCATGAGTTTCCCCATGTTCAGGTTTGCTGTCTCTATGGGTTTCTGTAGAGTGGTCTTAACTCCTTTGCTTAACATGACTCCCTCTCTGGAAATGTATTCCAACAGTTTGGCTCAGTGTTTAACTGTGTGTCTTGTCTATTTCTGTTTCAATCAGTTACAAAGGCTCTATGATGGCATACTAGGTAGTTATCAATCTCATTATCAGGAAAGATAATTTAAGGTAGCTTTTCCACTGTTGCTCATATAGTTAGTTATGGTCATCTTTGTATTTGCCTGGCCATTTCCCTAGTGGAAAATTTCTCTTCAAACCTAAAATGATTCCTTCTATTACTTTATCTCTTTACTTGCTTTCCTCTATTTGGCCTTTGACTCAATGGTCCTGGTCCTACATATTCTCCTTTCCTCCCCTTCTGTTTTTCCAATTCTATTTCCACTCACTGCCCTCCCCCTCCCAACATTCTCTGGAGAACTCATGTATTTTACCTTCTGTGAGGGTCCTTGATTAAATTTCTTAGGTTGCTCCTTATAGTGTCTCTTGATGTATAAATTGTAGGCTGCTTTGTTCAATGTCTGATATCCATATATGAATATGTGCCTGCCATGTTACTTTTTTGTGACTGGGGTTCCACACCCAGGTTGTTTTCTTCAAATTCCATCCATTTTCATCTGAATTTCAATATTTCATTTTTTTTCGCCTGAGTATGATTCCATTGTATAAATATACTACATCTTCTTTATCCATTCTTCAGTTGACAGGCATCTATGTTACTTCCATGTTCTAGCTGTTGTAAACAATGATGCTGTAAATATAGTTGAACAGATGCATTTGTTGCATGGATGTGGATCATTTGGGTATGTGCACAAGAGTGGGATTGCTAGGTCCTGTGGTAGACTTATTCCCATTTTCCTGAGGATCGGTACACTGATCTCCAAATTGGCTGAACATATTTGCACTCCCACTAGCTATGTAGTGGTGTTCCCCTTTATCCACATCCTCTCCAGCATAAGCTGTCATTCGTGTTTTAGATTTTAGTCATCTCGCTTAAGTATGATGGTATCGAAGAGTTGTTTTGGTTTGCATTTCCCTGATGGCTAAGCATGTTGAGCACATTCTTAAGTGTCTTTCCACCATTTTTGATTCCTCTAATGAGAATTCTCTATTTAGTTCTGGACCCCACTTTTTAATAGGGTTATTTGGTGCTTTGGTGACTAATTTCCCAAGATCTTTGATTTTGGAGATCAGCCCTCTCTCAGATGTGGGTTTGGTGAAAATTTTTTCCACTCTGTGGGCTTCTGTTTTGTCTTGTTGACTGTGTCCTTTGCCTTATAGAAGCTTCTTAGTTTCAGGAGGCCCCAGTTATTAATTGTAGGTTTCATTGTTTATGCTAATAGTATCATGTTCAAGAAGTGATCTCTTGTAACAATTCATCCAAGTGTACCTTCTACTTTCTCTTCTAAGTGGTTCAGTGTGGCTGGGGATATATGTTGATGTCTTTGATCCATTTGGACTTAAGTTTTTGCATGACAATAGACATGGCTCTATCTCTAGTCTTCTACACACCACCATCCAGTTATATCAGCACAAATTTTTGAAGAGGCTTTCTTTTTTCGCATTGTATACCTTCAGGTTCTTTGGTGTGTGGGTTAATATCAGGGTTTTCAATTTGATTCCATTGGTCTTCTGTGTATTTTTGTGCCAATACCAACTGTTTTCAGGATTATAGTTCTGTAATAGAGTATGACATTTGGGATTGTGATGCCTCCTTAAGTTCGTTTATTGAATTGGGTTGTTTTGGCTGCCTTGTGTCTTTTGTATTTCTATATAAAGTTGAGCATGAGCAGGATCAGAGAGAGCAGCTTTGCCATCCGATGCCTGTGATGGACATGGACAGGTGGACAGGTGACATTAGGCTCGGGGTCAGGGGAGGCCCCATCCACTGCCAGCACTCTTATTTGCATATTCAAACGATGCCTGGAGACTCAGAAGACATCAAGAAAGTTAATTTGCATAACCACACATCCAAATGAGCTAACCTGCATATATTGCATGTCAAAATCCCAAACAGATGGGATAACTTGCATGCATTTGGATAGTAAAAGCATGTAAAGATCCATAAATGTGCATATTAAAGGGCATTCCCACAAATTCAAACCCCAATCAGTCTCAGATTTTCATGCACCATGCTCATTTGCATAATCACAATTACTAGTGCCACCTTTGCATAACACTTCAGTCTCATTTACATATTTAAATGGGCGACAGATTTTTAAGATGATCCAGACTGCTCAGCATCAGGCCTCGCCCATTAGCTGCAGCCCTGCTTGAGCTTGCCTGCCCTTGCAGGTACAAGATCACAGTCAATGACCCTCTCTGGGCCTCATCCTAACCTACAGCACGGCCAGCCCTTCCTTCCTGTCCTCCAGCCTGGTCATGGCAGCTCCCAGGTTAGGAGGTACAAGAGCTGGAAGCACAGATTCAGGAAGGGCCAGGGTCTGGGTGTGACCTGTGGTGCGGACATGTCTTGGTCAGGGCCGTGTCATCAAAGGAAATGGTGACTGGGAGCAGGATGTGACCTCCCACCCACACCTCACCATCTTCACCCACAGGTGGGCATGGCAGGAGTCCTCTACCACACTCTGAGGTCAACAAGCAGCAATGCTAGGACACAGAGGGCTGCGGCCCTGACCGTTGGTCATGGCAGTGCAGGTCATAACAATAAAACCCCTGGGGATGCAGGGTGTGGCCACTGTGAAATCAAAGACCTTGGCCAGGTCTCCCCCCCACCCATCTGCTGTCAATCACCACAGGCCCCGCTCCCTGCTTGGAATAGTGCAGGGCGACTGCGAGGGGGCCATGTCTGCCATCTTCATAGCTAGAGAAGGGGGGGCCGCATGCCAATGGCAGACTTTCTGGCAAGGGAAAACCAGCAGTGGAGATTCACAGCAATCATTGGGGGTGGGGCAAGACTTCCACTCGCAGGTCGCAGCAAAGGCCATCCTGAGCCAAGGCCATCAGGAACTTTTGTAACTGCTGTGGCTGGGACTGCATTTCCCAGCATCCTATGCGGCCGCTTACTTCTTCTCTGCCAAGAGACTTCTGGGTTTGAATGTTCAGGTCCAGGACTGCATTGCATAGCATCCTGTGCAGTGGATTCCTGCCTTTATGCCCAGGGACTTCCGGTTTTCATCTGTAATGGCCTGGGACTGTATTTCTCAATATGCTCTGTGGTGGCTTTCTGTTTGTCAGCAATGAAATTTCCGGTTTGTAGTTCGTGGAGACCCGGGACTCCATTTCTCAGCATCCTCTGTGGCTGCTTCCTGCTCTGCCCAGGGACTTCTTGTTTTCATCTTTGGTGGCCAAGGACTGTATTTCCCAGCATGATTTGAGGCTGCTTCATGTTTTTTTTTTTTTTTTTTTTTTTTTTTTTGTAAACGGACATCTGGTTAAAAACTTTGGGGTCTGGAACTGCAGTTCCCAGGATGCTGTGTGGCCGCTTCTTTCTTTTTGCCCCCAGACTTTCTATTCTGGACTTCAAGGCCCCTGAACTAGAGTTCCCAGCAAGCGCTGGGCTTGTTTCGATCTTTTCAGTTCCTAAACTTCTGGTCTCTGAGGCTCCAGGACTCCATTTCCCAGCTTCCTGTGGGGCCGCTTCCTGTTGGTCAACCCTGAAACTTGCGGGTTTGGATCTGGGGACTCCATTTCCCAGCATCTTGTGCAGGTGCTTCCTGCTTTTCTGCATAGGGATTTCTGGTTTTGTGCTCTGAGCGGCCAGCACTCCATTTCCCAGTGTCCCCCAAGTCCACTTGCTGCTTTTGTGCTTTTGTGGTATTAAATGCCACTTATTATTATTTTTAAAGTTTTCCTCTTTCTGTTTGTTTTATTTTGTTCTCGGTTTTTCTGAGTCAGGGTTTCCCGTGTGTCCCATGCCACCCCATGGCCACTGCAGGGCTCCAGGTGCGAGATTCAAGGGGAGGCGGTGACTGTTAGAGTTGTCGTTATTATTATTTTTATTATTACTACTAATATTGTTATCATCACCATTGTTATTAACATTTATCATTGTCGTTATTTATATTACCGTTAATAATTATTTATCAGTCTTGTTATTCTTGCTATTACTATTACTATTATTAATAGTATTATTATTATTACCATTAGTATTATCGTTATTATTTTTAGTATTATATCATTGTTGTTGCTGTTATTATTATTTTTTATTTTCATTATCAGTGTCATTATTATTTTGTTATTATTATCATCATTGTTATTATTAGTGCTGTCATTATTAATTTATCATTGTTCTTCTTTGCTGTAGCTAATGCCTACATAAGCCCAAGAGTGTGGCCACACCATAACCGAGAATGGCAGAGCGTTATTCTAAGCTTGTCATCCCAAAAACGTTGCCAGGGCCAACAGAGGACGGAAGGACTCAGCAGTCCGAGAGCAGAGCAGATATACCGCCCCGGGCGGGATGTCTTCCATCTGTGAAGAATGTACCCAACCTTAAGGAAATGGGTTAAAATATAAAAGGGTACCTTACCTAATTGAAGCCAGTGTGGGATGGTATTTCCAGTGACCGGGGGATTTAGGCAACTCCTTGTATCGGAAACAGGATCTTGAGTATCTCTGGATGGCTGCCCACCAGGAGACAGGTGCCAGTGACCCTCAAGGAGAGCCTGCATGGGTTCCAGCACCAATATTGTTCTTTTGCTGCAGCTAATGCCTAAGAAACGCAAATATGAGACTCAGCGCCCACGTGGAATTTATTGAGAGAAGGGAGAGAAAGAAGGGGTAGCTGCTGACCAACTGAAAGCAGGTGAGAGAGAGGCCAGAGAGGGAGCCCAAGAGGGGGAGCAAGAGTGAGAGGCACACTTTGCACCCTTGCTTTAAAAGGGGGGGCTCGCGCATGCATAACTGAGTCCTCTGGCAGCCAGGTAAAGCTTGAGCCACCAGGTTAGGCTGACATAGGGATTACATGGCCAAGAGTGTCCTGGTCATTGTCAGAAGGGGACAAAGGGAGGGGTCAGCTGACTGCTAGTTCCTAACTTTCCCACCTCTTATTGTTATTAAAATGGTGGGGGTTGGGCGTGGCAGCTTAGGGAATGAGGATTTTGAGTTCTTGAGACTACTTCCTGCTGACTGGGGCTTAGATCATCTTTGGGTGTTCCCAGAAAGCTTGGATCTTGTTACGTCCTCTTAGCTGGTTGTTTCATCACAGTTCTGAGAGTATGAATTTCTGGCATCTCTTTAAGATCTGACAAGATATTTTTTTTTTTTAATCTTAGGTCTAAGTACTTAATGGAAGAAGTAAGGTGGGGGAGGGGCTCCTCAGAAGGATGGGGGACAAGGTTAGGAAGTCCCAAGGCCAGGAAAAAGTTGACTAATAATTATTTGGAGTCAATCTGACCTGTAAATGGATCCAATTCAGCTCCCTGGAACTTAAAATAATCCATTGATTTTGCGAAACATAAATATTAAGACACACTAGCAGCATCCTCATGTTAGAAATGATTTGGCTGAAAGAATTAACACATACAACTGGCAAATTTTTAGAACAATGAAAAGCACCTTATTGTAAGTTTATAGTTAGTTATGATCATATAGTGGCATATTATGGTGTTTAATACTTTATAGATTAATGTTAAGTCTATAAACAGTAGCAACCTTAAAATACCCATTTTTGAAATCTGTTTTGTAACACTTGGAGCCTTGGCTGCTGCTTTAAACTGACAAAGCTACCATTCGTCAAAAGCATCAGAGTTCTTGAGAAGGATAATATTTTATCTGAATGATTAGAGTAACAAGGACTTACTAGCTGGCAGCATGGACAGCCACCCCAGGTCTTCCACAGTTGTTGAAGTCAGAGGCTTTAAGGATGTCTGCCTTCTGCTGATGGCACCAGGCCTGTGGATTAGGAGCTTTTGGAAGTCTTACCTACCTTTGGCCCAAGCAATGTGGAGAAAGTCGATTCCACTGCCCTCTTGTTCACGGTCCTTAGAGCCCTTTGCAGCAGTTAAGATGAAAGGCAGGATTGCCCAGTGGCTAGCGTTGCTACTTTTGTGGAGCTTCTTCAGTGTCCTTCTGTCTTCTTGGAGGAAATGGGAGGTTCCAGCAGCTGGCCTGTCTCTCATTGGGTGTGGTGGGAAGACCAAAGAACAAAGGCAGATTGTGCCTGGATCAGGACAGTATCCATAGTCTTCACCAAAGCTCTAGGAATTCAGGGCCATGTCACAAGCAATTGTTAGCTAAGCTAATTACCACCCCACCTTTCTTATTCTTGATACTGATTCCTGACTAATGTAGCCCAGATCACTTTGTGTTCATACCCTTACTCCTGAAAATATTAGCCTCTGGAAAGGAAGAGCTCCTTGATTGCATATCAAATACCATATGTTCAGTGCTCAACCATATATACACAACCAGCAGAAGTGTACTCAATTGGTTTTATTGGCATGTTTGTGCATACAAATTCATGTATGCATGCTTAACAAGAAAGGAATTTCAAGGGAAGAATATGTGAAGGAATGGAGAAAAGACATGAAGTGGTAAATTGGTGAAATACAGTTTAAATAAAAGTATGAGAATAAATGTTAAATAATGAAGCTGAGTAGAAATATAGCTTAGCAGTCAACAGCACTGGTTGTTGTTACAGCGGAAACATGTTCCATTCCCAGAAACCATGACAACTAGCCATCTTCTGTCACTTGTGTTAAAAGGTGATAGTACCCTGTCCTACCCTTTGCAGGTACTTTGCTTAGGTGGCTTAAAACAAACATCCTGTTATGAGTGTTTTTCCTGTTCTCACTGCTGCACCAGGCCCCAAGTAACACACAGAGGCATTGTATTAGATATAAAGTTGTTAGCCTGTTACTAGCATTTCTTATTGGCTAGCTGTGTCTTAATATTAAACTATTTCTATTAATCTAAGTATTTCCACGTAGACTTATCTTAGCAGAGTGAGGGGCCAGTACTCTGCTCACTTTGTATCTTACATCTTTAATCTCCTCCCTACTTCTTCCTCCATCCTCCAAGTCTCCAATCTCACCTATCTTGCTTTGCTATTGGGCAACAGTGCTTTATTCATTAACCAATTACAGAACCATATTTATAGAATGACATTTTCCACCACTTCTTTGCAGGTACTGTGCACAAATGCATGGGAGCAGACAGTCATATACATTATATAAACTAAAGCTTAAAAATGGAATTCTCTACAGTGATGTCACAACCCTGTCCTAGACATCATGAAGACCTAGTTTAGATGAACTCCTGGTCCTGCATAGAAGCAACCATGGATTTTTGTGAGGCATAATGCTCAGAGGTAAAAATCAGCCATATTCTGAAGTTAAAATAACTCAAAAGGAACTTTGGTCTAAGGACATGGTGCAGGCATGTGACTTGTCCTTAATGTTTTCTGTATTTGTGTCTTTCATCCTTTGTATGTGTTCAATTCACAGGCACTTATACATCTTTAAAATGTATTGAGACACCTCTATACTGTAGGTCACAATTTATGGTCGAAAAGATAGATTATTTTCTCTGTAAGTCTTCAACTGTCTTAGTGGCTGCACTTAAATTCTGGTGACCCTTTTTAAATTGTTAGAAATATATCCTTTGGACTGAACCTAATAAAGGATTAAGGATGATACCATACATGGGATGGAAAATTGATTCTAGGCTGTCTTATTTTTGTGATTTTTGCAATTCAGTCTTTTGGGAGGGATCCCCATCCCACTCCCAAATAAATAACACACTGGGTCTTATTCTTACTTGTGAATACCTGTACTTGCTTACCTTAGCTATTTTTTTTTTTTGCTGGAGTTTTTAACTTTAAGTTACCTCATCCACATTTGGCCTCTGTGATTTTTTTCATTCCTTACTTCTGTGTATCTTATTTTTATTTACTCTTGCTCTGTCTTATGATACCTGTATGTGCTTTTCTTTCTCCTTCATCTCTTCTACTGGATATCTCATATTCATTCTATGCTGTATTTCTCATATTTATTTATTGTATCTGCCTTCTAGGCCTGCCTATCCTTTCTTCTGTCTTGTTCTTGGTCAGTCAGCAGTTCATTAGACCATAAGGATGCTCTAGACATTCAAATAATCACAGCTTCCTAGAACTAAATAAATTCAGCATCATCTTATCCACCATCATTTAAAAATATGTTCCTAGGCATAAAGATATTAACATATATTAAAATAAAATTGCACAACCTCACCTCTTTGAGATTAGCCAGAGTTTAATGCTCAGAGTTCTTAAAGATATTTGGGTTTGTTACTCAATTAAATAGATGGAGTGAATTCTGCCTTGGAAGACATATTAAAGCTGTATCTCCATAATTATAGAAAATGTTTCTGAGACAGCAATCTTTTGTCAGCTCAGGTGACTTTTGTTCCCAGACTTTTGTTCTCCAGATCAATTAACTTACTTCCCTCTTATTTTATAAACTAAATACTTAAATTAATGTGCTATACCATCTCTGAGTTTTCAAATTACAAATTTGAGTCCAGTAGTCATAAATCCATTGCAGTTACCAGAAAAGGAATTCTGTGTGCGCCATGTCTCCAGCATTCAATGCAAAATAGGAGGAATAGTTTCTAGTGTACATTGAAGGGGGAAATGGTAGGCAATCAGCTGCTGGAGTTACCATGGTGGAAAAGGCCCAGAATATAGCAGAGTTTGTGATTTCATAATTTCCAAGTATTGGGATTGTGGTTGTCTGTACCAAGGTCACTGTGGATTTGTTTATAATGTTTTTGTGTTATCCTGCATTCCTCTTGTGCTTTATTATCTGATTATCCTCCTTCAATATTTGTATACTTCCTTTAATAACCAAATCCATTGGTTCACATTAGCAAGAGGTTTGCTGTTGAATGTGACACAAATCTCCAGCCAAACTGGGTAAGTTTCTTTGTTATATGGAGCACATGACTTTGAACAAAGCTGTCTTATAATTTCTTCTCACCATTTCCTGTCACTCATGTCTCCTTAGCAGCATGTAGTCATTTTTTTCCATGTGAATGAAAACAGACAGTATTGATGTGTGTACAGTTGATTGTGGGAAGGTTAAACAACTCAGTATTCACTTTCCAATTAGGATGGTCTCCCATATAGATGTTTAGAATCAGAAAACACACACACACACACACACACACACACATATCTATATCTATAACTATCTATATCTAATTCTATATCTATATCTAATTCTACATCTATATCTATATACATCATATATATATATATGATGTATAATATCAGTTATGAGGTAGTACTGAAAGCAACTTTATAGTTGTGAGGGTGCCAGAACAGGAAGAACCAACTGTATTACAGTGACACAACTTTAGAAAATTAGGAACAAGTTGTTTATACTAATGAGTCCTGTGGCTCAGGCTTTCCTGACACTATTTGAGAAGTTGTTTGTAATTTTAATCCAGACTCTGGTGCTTAGTCCTGGAAAGACATTTTTGCATTGCTTCCAGTCAGGACATTTATTGTTCTGTGAAAAGGAAAAATACCACAGTGAATGTGTTTCTTCTAATCCCTCTGGTTTTAGGGAAGACTTAACGATGAATAGGAACCTGTGTATGAATTGACTTCACTGACCAAAGCAGTGGTGGTCACAGTACAAAAAGGTAGGGGAAAGAAGGAGTTTTGTTCCCTGCTTTTATTGTAGTTGACATTAGCACTAGGAACTGAGGAAATCAATGTATTTTTTTATGATGTCATTGCTTTCACAGTTAAGTGTCCTTGGTCTTACACAATCCTTGCAGTTTTATGAGGTCCCATTTATTAATTTTTTGTCTGTTCAGGAAGTTGTCTCCTTTGCAGTGTAATGAAGTATTTTCCACACTTGGTCTTGTTTTTGTTTTAGTGTGTCTGATTTTCTGTTGGGAACATTGATACACTTGGCCTTGAGTCTTGTGCAGGTGGATGTAAATGAATCTATTTCAATTCTTCATATAGAAATTCAGCAAATGCATCATTTGCTGAAGGTTCTGTTGTTTTGTTTTTCCATTTATTTCTGAATTTCCTCATCAGAATTCAAGTGTCCACCTGTGTTTTGATTATATATCCTGGTCTTTAATTCATTCCCTTGTTGAACATGTCTGTTTTCCTGCCAGAGCCATGCTATTCTTTTATTTTGAGTTGTTTTTCCTTTCCTTTTTGTTATTCATATGAAGTACAAACTGTGTTTTCTAAGTTTTTAATGAAGTGTGTTGTAATGTTTATGGCTATTGTAATGAATCTGTAGATTGCTGTTAGTAGGATGGCCTTTTTACTGGGTTAATGCTACTGATCATGAGCACTTGATATCTTTACATCTGCTAATATCTTCTTCAAACTCTTCATATACTTAAAGGTGTTTTGCATATATTCTTTCATTTGCTTTGGTGGAATTACTTGAACATATTTTATATTATTTGAGGCTGTTGTGATGACTGCTGCTACCTTTATTTATTGCTTAGGCTAGTTGTTGTTTTATATAGCAGGACCTCTGTTTGTTTTTTGTTTGGTTGGTTGGTTGCTTTATTTTTTCTGTGCTACCCAGTCACTTTATTGAAAGTGTTTATCTCCTGTTCTTCCCTTGCTGAGTTTTAATGTCATTGATGTATACCTATAAGTAATAATATTTCAACATCTTCCTTTCCACATTATATTCCAATGATATCTTTCAATGATTTGTTGCTCTAACTAGTACTTCAATTAGTATATTGAGTAGATATACAGTTTACAATCTTGTCTTGTTGTCCAGGTTTATCAACCTTACTTTGAATTTCTCTCTCTCTTTTGCTATCTATAGGCTTGCTGTAAATTAAATTATCTTTATTATATGCATGTATACATCTCATATCTCTAATCATTCCAAGACTTTTATGATGTTTGATTTTGTCAAATGCTTTTTCACCAAGTAATGAGATGATTAATAGCTGTACTCTTACAGCCTATGTGCAATGAGGCCTCCTTTATTGGATTGGATGATCTTTTTTTAGTGTTCTGGGAATCTATTTGCAAGAATTTTTATTTGTTCACCTATGCTCATGAGATAAATTGGGCTCTAATTCTCTTTGTATTTCCCACAGCATTGGACATTTGTGCTGAGTTAGGTTAATGATCTCAAGATCATCAGGCAGAGTGGCTATGGATTCTTGAAATTGTAATCCCCAGAGTCTGTCTACATGGTTGAAATATTCAGATATTTGAGAGCTATCCATAAACACAAATATCCACTGTACCCTGTATTAGCTTCAAGATATATGATGTAGTAGCATATTACATAAATTATCTATGATTATTTGAAAAAAGTGCCTGAACACATGGATATCTATGTACCTGTGGCATCATAAAATAAATTGGATAAATTTTCATTTGTTTTTATATCATGGGATAAGTTGAGGAGTACCATTTGCAACTCTTCTTTGAAAGTCTGGTAAAATCCAATAGTTAAAAAAAGAAACTTGCACTCAACATTTATTTATTTATTTACTTACTTACTTATTTTTAGTTGTGAAGCTTTTAATGATTCATTATGTTTCATTATGGGTAATATGTCTCTATTCAATTTCTCCATGTTGTTTTTATTGAACTTTGATAGGTGGTTACTACCATTTCTTTACTATTCCCACTTTGGGTGGATGAGGTATTTTTAAAGTATTTCCTATGATTTGGTGGTTCTCCTTGCTGGTTATTGTTATGGCCCCTTTTAATTTCTGAATTTATTAATTGTTATTTTCTCTCTGTGTCTCTCAGTTAGTTTTGGTAAGGTCATGTCCATCTTGTTGATTTCTCAAAATAAAATATATTTTCCTTTGAATAATTTTATTTTTCTTTGTTTCTATTATGTAAATTTTAACCCTTATTTAATAGTTTTTTTTGTTGTCTAATCCTTTTGGGTATATTTCTTTATCTTGTGTTCGGGGCATAGATATTATGAATTGCAATGTCATATTGGTGGAGTTTTTCTTTTAATATGGATCGTCCTTCCCCATTTCTTTTGATTAATTTTTCTTTGAAGCCTAATTTGATAGATACAAAAACCACTCAAGAAGCATACTTGCAAAGACTAGTAAATATGTTTTAAAAATAAATGGGAGAAGAAATGGAATCACCTAGAGATGGGGAGGATCAAAGAGGAGAGTAGTGTGGGAAGAAAACAAACAAGGAAAGCACATAATTACACGTATATAAAGATGCCACGGTGAAACCCTATACTCTGTTTTTTAACTAAACCAAAATTTAAAATTTTTGGCCTTTAAGGAACATCACTTGGAAATGGCACTTCTCACAAAACTGGACAACCTGTGTTAAATTCCAGTGACTCAAAGTGAAAGGAGCTAGAACCAACTCCGGAGAGTTTCCTTGGATTGTTAAAGTCTGTGTGGTAGCACATGTACACAAGCATGTGCTTGACCACAAAAACAAACCAAACAAAAATAAAAACCATGTAAGTAATATTATACAAGGAAAAATACCTTTTAATTACAAATATAAATTAGGAGCAGTACAGCGGTCTGTGGCAAAATGTACTTACTTATATTGTCAAATAGCTGTGTTCAATTCCCAGTATCCATGTATAGTGACTTAATACAGCCTATAATTCCAGCTCCATGTAATCCAATGCTCTTTTATGGCTTCTGCAGGCAGCCACATGTATTTTATACATTGATGCAGACACAATTCACATAATGAAAGCAAATATTTGTATTAAAATTTATGAAAGAATAAACTCAACAAAGTATCAAGATGCAATCAGGCCAGATGAGAAAGGGAAATTGGGATAAAATCATTTTCAGAATCCCGTCTAGAGGATGTTAGTTAAATGTGTGAGATTCATGGTGGAGAGAATACTCCCCAAAAGTTGTCTTCTGTTCTACAAACACACACACACACACACACAAACACACACACAAACACACACACACACTACAAGCATGCTCACATGTATACACACACACACACACACACACACACACACACACCATGTAGGAATGTCAATACACACAAGAAGCTGAGAAAGACTTGAACGATGCTTATTAAAGTTTAATAACATGGTACAAAAGAAGCACTACTTGGTGGAGAACAGAATAATCAGGCAGGAAATAGGAAATCCCATGCAAAAATTATTGTACATGACAGACACGATGCAAACATTTTTTTCACTGGCAAAAATTACAAAAAATTCCCTTAGGGCAAGGCTTGAAATGTAGGAAGACAATAAGGACACATGGGGTATTTTGTTACTCATTTTGAGGGATACATAAAAGGATGTTTGTTGCAGTGGTCTTTTGTTTGCTTTTGCAGACTTGGATTCTCTGTGAATCCCAGTTTGTCCGGGAGATCATTTTCTAGACCCAATTAGCCTCAAATAGAAAGAATTCCCTCTACCTCCTGGGTACTGGAATTAAAAGGCATGTGTCACCACACTTACAGATAGTGTCCTTAATAACATTTTATGATAGGTATGTTTTGTAATTAACAAGGGAAATAATAACACACAGAAAAGTATGTGCTGTGTAATAATAATTGATTTATCGGATTCTCCCTCCCCTTAGGCAACCTGGCCCTATTCATACTCCCAAAATCTCCTGTTCCTGCCCTGGTGGTTTCCCTTCAGCACCTGACTGTCAATCCACACAAGTCCTCTCCAGGGTCATAGGTTTTCTCTACTGTGTATGCTCTTTCATGGAGTTGGAGGCAACTGTGACATGCCAAGAATTCTCCATACTGAAGACTTCCATAAGGTTTCTCTGCAGTTTCAATTTTTACATGACTTTCAAGATGCCTGTAACATACCAAGTTTTTCACACATTCATTGAGTATATTAGCAGGATTTTCTCCCTTATGGCTTCTTTCATTCCTGCAAAGATATTTAGCATATTGAAAACTGTAGTAGGATATGCACTTTGTCTCCTTCTATGGCACTGACCATGCCCATTGGTAGTGGAGACAGGGGCGGAAGTGATCTGTGGAAGGAGGTCTGAGGAGGAGCTGGGGGATGCTACCTTGTTGGTGGGTTTCAGAGCGGAGAGCATCCGGTGCAACTTGCTGGTGTTCATCTGTCTAGGTTGTAAGTTATTTCTCCCTGAATAAACATCTATCCGGCCTATTTGTTTATCCTGATCCTTATTTAACCACAATAGAAAACTTTACCACATGCATGATGCTAAAGAAACTTAGTATATGTATAAAATAAATTAATAATTTGGACCTAATTGCAACCAGAATCAGATCTTGAGTTTTACATTTATAATGCTTCCCTCTTGTTTTCATTGAAGATACCTGTAATTCATAGTGAGAGCATTCATTTCATGGCCCACATTTACGGCACTTATTTACATGAGATTTCTCACATAATTGAAATGAACTGGACCAATTCAGGGCATTACTATATTTATGACATTTATCAGTATTTCTATAGTATAAATCATACTACATTGGACAAATATACCAGTACAAATGGAATCATTCACACATTCCAATGGTCATAGGCATTTACTGCAGTGTGAGTTTGTTGCTATCTTTCAGATGATGTTGGAATACTGATAAATTTTAAACTTGTTTCACACTCAACAAATATACTGTAAGTGGGAACTACAAATTATCTTTCATTTCTTCTCACTGTCCTCAGAGAGAGACATACATTGCTTCTTTCCATAATCTAAATTTGCATTTAGAGTAACATACATTCATTTTTTTTTTCAGATATAGAATGTCTCTGTGTAGACCTGGCTAGCCCGGAACTCATTTTGTAGACCAGGCTGGTCACAAACTTAAGGGGCCCACCTTTCTCTTCTTCATGAATGCTGGAATTAAAGGCATATGCAACAACTACCTGAGTCAACATATAATATACTTATTAAAACAAGACTAACAAATAAAAGGTTTAAACATTGCATCCACACACTTCAACCTCATTTTCCTCACACACATGTGGTATAGGGATTAAAGGTCCTCCACAACAACCTTCTTGATATGCATAAACTGGCCCTTTCAATATACATAGCAAAGTCACAAATATATAATTGATGCCTGCTTAACTATACACTTTTTTCTCAAAAGGTCCTGGACATATACTTACCACATATGCTATATGTATACTGTTTAAAATATCTGAATTCTAAGAAACTAAACAGACTGGCATATCTACAGCATAGATTTCAGGGTGCTATAATTCAAAAGGTGATATCTGTTAAGGCATTGTTTCCTTCTCATTTTACATGAAAGCCTTGCAAACACAGAAGTGGTACATAGTTTTATGAGAAAATGAGTATCGTCACTATACTTTAAGCTGTGCTTATTTTCCCTGTTGCTCTTCTTAATCATTTTTATTTTGTAAGTGTGGCTCATCCTTAAAATTTCCAGGATACATAAAAATATCTTCAGAGCCATATTTGCATAAAATTGAACATGAAAATTTACCTTCTATGTCTTCTAGAAGTTTGGCAATTATCCTCCATATTATGGTTATCCCAAATGTAACCTGAAATAACAGGTAATATATGAGGTATTCTTGCAAATTGTACAAAATTTAAGTAATAACTTCAATGAACCTTAGAACCATGCCTTACTCACCCATTTTTCCTTTTTCTCAATCAAAATTACAGAATAGTATCAATGTCCAAGAAACAGTTGGTCACATATTTTAAAACATGAAGGAAATTTCAGTATTACCTGTAGCAGTGATGTTCCTGTAGGTGTCCAGCGTCACTTCTCTGTAGAGACACTTCTGAGAAGGAGTTATCAAAGCCCAATCTTCCAGAGTGAAATGGATGTGCACATCGTCATAGGTCACTGCATCCTAAAATAATACATAACATGTGTGTCAAAGAAATATAATACTCATATTGTAAATGTAAACTTCTTTTGACAATATAAGTCATATAATTCTGGTGATTCCAACACTTATTTTATAAATGGACATTATAATGCATTCACCCAGTCACATTACAATTAAACTGAATAAGCAATCCACATGCACCATTTCTTGGCCATTTAATAGCATATACATCTGAGAAGGAAATCTCAATAAAAAGACCTAAAGTGAGAAACAAGCTACCAGAACAACTCCACTGAGAACACATCAGAAATAAATGGTACGATAGGGAGAGCCTATCATACAAATAACCCAGGCCCTAGAACCAACATCTGTATTTGTTAGTATTCATTGCTGTGTAAAGACACAGCAGTGCCTGGGCAACACTTACAAAGAAAACATTTAATTGACGTGTCACACTTAAAATTTCACAGGTTCTGTTATGGCAAGGGGCATGTCAGCATGGAGGCTGCTGCAGCCCTCAAGGTTAGAGTCCTTACAGCATGACTCAGAGGCAACAGGGAGTTGTCTGACATAATGGGCAGCATTCTGAGGATAAGAAACATCAAGGCCTGACCCTACAGTGAAGTGCTTCCTCTAACAGGGTAAAAACCTCTTCAAGAAAACCTCACCACATCTACTACAACTAGTGGGAACTCATAGAGTATGGACTGAGAGCCGGGGAAACTTCATGGCAATAAACTAGACCCTCTGAATATGGTTGACACTTAGGTGAATTGATCTGTTAGGGGGGCCCTGTCAGTGAAACCAGGACCCATCCCAGCTGCTCAAATTGTGTTTTTGGAGCCCACACCTTACAGTGGGATACCTTGCTCAGTCTAGATAAAATATATAGTGGCTTGGTCCTTCCTCAGCTTTGTATGCCAGATTTTGTTGACACCTGAATGAGGGCTTTACCCTCTCTGAGTATTAAAAGTTGAAGGGAAGGGTGAGAGATTTGGGAAGAAGATAGGGATGGAGGATTTGGTATGTAAAATGAAAACTAAATTTTTAAAATAATTTAAGAAAATAATATATTACAAGAATCATGCACTCATACTGACTGGTTTTGCTCTCATTGTTGTTTCAGTAACAAGAATTTTGAAAACAAATCCATTCAAAGTTATATATATATACATACATATATATATATATATATATATATATATATATATATATATTCAGATTTTGTGTGAGAGATGTTTCCATTGTGTACTTATTACATACCATAGTAGAGATTGTCAGATACCCTGCATCTGGAGGTGAGGTTGAATTGAGCCTAGAATTTTGGGTTTTCGGATCTGAACTCAAGTCATCCTCAAGTAGAATATGTGCTGAATCACCTTCCAAGACCCATTGTACTTTTTAGCCAAAGTAGTAAATGTGATTTCCAGATTGAAAACAAAAAGAATTAAACAATAATCATGAAAACATGATGCATTAGTATGCATATTCTGTATAAGATAAATTTGCAACATGACTCAAATACACTGCAAACTAAATTCCTGACACCCTCTAAAATGATATCTGATTACAAAGATTCATGTAAAAGGGAACCAGTTAGAATCCCAATAGGATTATGAAAAACATAGTACATATATTGACACAGCATGTCCTCTGTTCCTACAACAACCATACAGTGATTGAGTGGTATACAATATTAGGGAAGGAACAAAGGGGAGGAAGATAAAAAGAAAAGAACAATAAGAGTTAAATACTGTCAACTTTTTGTCAAAAAAAAAAAAAAAACAAGAGAAACTTATCCAGATAAACTGAGATCTTGTGCAATATTACCCAGTTACCCATGACTCTATGTGTTCAGAACTTAAATACGCAATCTCTAACAAAATTAACTCAAAGGGACGACGAAACTGTTCGGATTCTGAACATCCATCTACTGATATTTGTTTCAAATAGAGAAACTGCATAATCTAGATCTCTATGCAAATGGAGTCAATATGCTGCTATCATTCAGAGAATTATGTTTTAATTTAATGAACAATGGTATAAATTAATGAGTTCTGTTCATTAAATATATCCTTAAAAATAATTGGCATCCACAAATAAAGTTTTTAAGAAGCATGGTCACTAAAAACCAACTGAAGACATAGAGTCACTTAATTTAAGAAGGGTTAATCGAGAGGACATAAGGACATCGCCCATAGACGTAAGAAATAAATAAAATAACATGTGTGTAATGACAAATTGTGTTCATTTCTGGCTAATGATCAAAGAGGAGAGAACATACAGCTGATGTTTATTTTGTATTTTGGTGTTATTGTTGTTTGTTTGTTTGTTTTGTGACAGAGATTCTCTGTGCAATAGCCTTAGGTGTTTTAGGAATATCTTGGTAGATCATGGTGGCCTTGGTCTCACATAGATCTACTTTCCTGTGCCTCCTGAGTGCTGGGATTAAATATGTGAATAACCAAAATCTCATTTCTAAAACAGATTTGCATTCCACATACATTGCCTTCTTTAAGTTCTTTCAAAGTCTGACTCGAGCTTACACACTGAGGAATTTATATAGTGACAGGACACTGCAATTTTGGCCAGTAAGCAATATAGGCGTTCAATTGAAAAGATAGCACAATAATAATTTCATAGTACAGGAGTAATGTGAAACAGCAGGTCACATTTTCCTGGCAGGTCCTGAAGGAGAATTGTCAGAAGATGAGAAAAGAAGGGAAGGCAGAACAAAGAAATATTAAAAGCTGGGATAG
The DNA here is from genome assembly GCF_943737965.1 of Phodopus roborovskii. Taxonomy (NCBI): domain Eukaryota; kingdom Metazoa; phylum Chordata; class Mammalia; order Rodentia; family Cricetidae; genus Phodopus; species Phodopus roborovskii. The sequence continues at coordinate 85,118 of NW_026126125.1, forward strand.
GGAGGTATTACTTAAGCCATGCCATATTCTACGTTCGTTTTGTATGAGGATTAGCTTCTTGTATATTACTTCCATGGGGAAATGGAAGGAAATGGGAGGATCTAGGAAGTCAGCAGGAGTTACCATTCAATGGAAAAAACTCAGGAGAAGGATACTCAAAAGGCGCAATACAAGGGGAACACAGGGTTTTCCAAAAACTTTACCAACTATGCCAACAGTGGCCATAGGCCTAATAACCACAGCTTCATGAGATGGGAAGAGTGGTGTTCCCATGATCTGAAGCAAACCCTCCACAAATCAACTGGTGCCAGAAAATTGAATTTTCTCCCAAGCATCTTCCTTGTATTAAAGGAGGAGTTCTACTTTATTCTTGGTGGCTCAAAATGTGATGGAAAAATCCTAATTCTAGAAACCCTCGATGTTATTGGCTCTGGTTTTCAGAAGGATCTATGTTCCTTCTCCATGAGTAAAGACGTCAACAGCAAGTATTGCTTGCTTTGTCAAGCTATCAAAACATCATTGCTTTCTTTTCAAAAAGTTGTCACATGTGATCATCTTGCCCATATGACAGAACTATGATTTTCTCTAGAAGAAAATGGATGCTTATGGCACATCAGCATGTAATGCTCTTTGGAACCCAGGAATGCACCCTTGGACAACTTGTAAAAGCCCTACACAATGTTATGGAGGTGGACTTTGGAGGTTTGTAAATCATTGGTTTCTCCCTTGCCATGGTTTGGAGCCAAATGTCTGGAGTATCCTGGGGAACAAATGTATATTTTATCATCCTATTCTGTAACATGCCTGTTTAGCACACAACTCATTTTTTTATTTTTTAATTTGGGGGCAGCACTATCTCAGCTACATATTTTTTTGTGACTCATTATCTTGCAAAAATTGGTAAATCCTTTATATCAACAATTCTACTCCTCTACATCACAGCTCAGTGGTAGAATGTAATCCAACACAAGAATGCCATTTACAGATGTTTGTATTTTCCTTTTGTTTTAAACTAGCACTTAGGAAACAGAGGCAGGCAGTTCTCTATGAGATTGGGGCTAGCTTTCTCCACATAGAAAATTCCTGTTCATGCTGTAACACAGAGAATTATATATATGATAAATTAAGAAAAAGAATGCCATTTAGTCCATACACAAAATTAACTCCAAATGTGGATACTCCCTTAACCTACAGACAAGCAGGAGGGCCTAGGCCAAATCCAAATGACTTGACAGATTTTGATTAATCCTCCTAAAGAACTCAACCTCCCAGAGTAATGTATGGGGGATAGGATGTGGAGGTCGCTGGGGAAAATAGGAGGATGGGAGGGAGAGGGAATTGGGATCTATATGTAAAATAATATCTTTTTATTCATTTTTTAAAAACAGAAGAAAAGTTATTTTGATGGGAAAAAATGATAATAATTCCCCATGGATCTGACCCCTAAATGTTAGATGTGAAGGGCAGAAGATCTGGAAGGCACTGGACAAACTGAACTTCTCCTTCTTTGGTAACTCGCCATCCTTGTGCACCAAAAGCATAATGGAGGTGACTACAAAGATGTTTATTCACCATGCATAATCGAAATACTGTCCTCAGAAGCAGCCCACATGGAAAAATATTCCCAGGCCTCACCTTGGTTGGGGAAGCTGGGAGAACCACAATGGGCATAACAGAACACTGAATGTGGCAGCATATTCCAGCTCAGCCTCCTCCTGGAGGGCCTGCAAAGCAGACTTTCATGACTCCCAATCCCACCCTCCCAAAACTGTCACTCACCATGCTGCAGCTTCTGTTCTCCATTCCCCACAGCAGCACTCACAGAGCAGCAATCAATACTCTGGTGCCTGTTCTGATATAAAAGCAAGCCTACAGCATGGTTCCAGGAAGTCTTGTGGGTTGGCTCAGTGTACCTGATTGGCTAGTGAGGCTAGATTGACAAGAGCTCTTCCTCAAGGGTTAGAGTGTGCTTAAAGACATAGCAAGCCCAGAACCTCCTTTGGCACTGGCTTTTATTCCAGACCTAGACATATCAGAAATCTTCACAAATAGTAACTTATTTGGTTTTTGGTTTTTTTGAGACAGAATTTCCCTGTGTGGCTCCTGCCATCCTATTCCTTGCTCAGTAAACTGCACTGGTGAATTACTTCCTAATTATTAATATTAATCTTATTGTTGTTTTCTAGTAGATTTTTTTCATTAACTGTCTAATATTTATTTATTTATTTATTTATTTATTTATTTATTTATTTAGGTCTTTGAGACAAAGTATCTTACTCTGTAGACCAGGCTGTCCTCAAACTCAGAGAGATCCACTTGCATCTACTTTCTCAGTGCTAGAATCAAAGGCAAAAGCCACCATTGAACAGTCAGACACAAATTTCAATGTTGCTTACCCATGTCACCAATAGACAACCCAGCTCTGTTCCTGCAGTGCACAAGTTCAAACACTCCTCTTTCTCCCTCCACGCAATGTGCAGAGCTTGCACAGACCATTACACAATGCATACTGAAACAATTCTCTTCTTTAACCATTAACATATCTAAACAAAAAACAAACTTGCTTTAAAAATAGAGTATGAAAATACCACCAGGACAGCCTGGTACAGTCTGGGGGATGTAAATTGGCATGGAAATTTAAAGCAGGTTCTTGGTGCACAGCACAAATTAGTTATATATGGGGACGGTAGTTTTTTTTTGTTTTTGTTTTTTTTTTGTTTTTTGTTTTTTTTAGGTTTTTTTTTTTCCATCTTCAGTTGTCTCTGATGTAGCTTATACGAAGATAATTGTTCTGTTAACTGAATACCACTCTGTAATTGCAAAAAAAATTGCAGCTGTTTTGTTGACATTCTGAATGCTTCTAAGTAAATACAATTTTTTTTTATTAAAAAAAAAATAGAGTCTGGAGATATGCAGTAGTTAGCCATATAGGACAGGCCATGGTGGATCATAACTTTAATCCCAGGACTTGGGAGACATAATCATGTGGATCTCTGTAAATTCAAGGCCGCCCCAGGCTACACCAGATTGAAAAAGAAACAGATGTTGTCTCATTCCTTTATCCCTGTATTTGGAAGATAGATATGGCTGGGAGAAAAGAGAAATATATGGGGGAAGAAGACAGTAGCTCATTGTGTTCTGATGGAAGAATCCTAGGATCAGAATTGCCTGCCACTTTGGTCTGAGTATTCAACAGAATTAAAAATTTGGGACTGGTTGTTCTCTTCCTATCATATTTCTCCATTAACCACATACCTGAATCCAGGTATTCATTTTTAAAACCAACTAGAATTAGGATTATAATTTCAGTGTACTGTATCAAAGCATGAGAAAAAATGGTTTGTATGAATAAACAGTTATGGTATGTAGATAATTATGTGAAGTTCAGTGTCAGTATCTGACCTCTGGTCATCTGCCAAAAGAAAAAAAAAATACGGGAAAACCGAATCCAAATATATATCATATATATCAGAGAAATCATCTACCTATTTTCAACAGGCTTTAGTTGAGGGCTCCATGGAGAAGTTAGCTGTTGATCTCACTCTCCAGGAAGGGCATTTATGATAGCCTTTCCACGGATGCTGAGATTGTTAATTGGGAGCAGTCCTGTAGTTCTCTCGACCTTTCTTTGTGTTCAATTTTATCTTCAAACCAATATTGGCTTCCTCTTTTATGTTCTCTCTCTCTGTCTCTTTCCTATCTGCTATTCCTAATCAGGCTCAATCTTCCTGGTCGCACATGTTTTTCTTTCCTGCCCCTCATTTTCTCCTACTTCTCTCTTCATTCTCTGTCCTCCCACACTTCATCAGAGCTCTGGGGGACTTGTCCCTTCCCAGTTCTATGAGGGACTTTATATGAATCTCTTAGAATACACCTTGTATCCTAGTTTGTCTGGTGATGTGAATTATAGGCTGGTGATCATTTGATCTAGGTCTAAAACCCATATATGAATGAGTACATATTGTGTTCCTCTTTTTGTGACTGGGTTACCTCATTCAGGATGGTTTCTTCAAGTGCCATCCACTTGCCTGCAAATTGCAAGATACCATTATTTTTTTTTTCTGCAAAGTAGTATCCCATTGTGTCGATGTGCCACATGTTCATTAACCATTCTTCAATTGAGGGGCATCTAGGTTGCTTCCAGGTTCTTGCTATTACAAATAGTGCTACTATGAACATGGTTGAACAGATGACTTTGTTGCATGGATGTGAATCCTTTGGGTATATGCCTAAGAGGGGGATTGTTGGGTCCTGTGGTAAACAAATTCCCATTTTCCTGAGGAACCGCCATACTGATCTAAACAATGGCTGTATGAGTCGGCACTCCCACCAATAGTGGAGGAGTGTTTCACTTTCTCCACATCCTCTCCAACAAAGTCATCACTTATTTTAGCCATTATGGCAGGGGTAAGATGGTATCTCAAAGTTGTTTTGATTTGCATTTCCCTGATAGCTAAGGATGTGGAGCATTTTCTTAAGTGTCTTTCAGCCTTTTTGATTTCCTCCATTGAGAATTCTTTCTTCAGTCCTGTACCCCATTTTTTAATAGGGTTATTTGGTGTTTTGTTAATTGGTTCCTAGAGTTCTTTGTGTATTTTAGAGATCAGCCCTTTGTCGGATATAGGACTGGTGAAAATCTTTTCCCAGTCAGTGTGCTGCCGTTTGGTCTTGTCGAATGTGTCCTTTGCCTTACAGAAGCTTCTAAATTTGAAGAGGTCCCATTTATTGTTTCTTTCAGTGTCTGTGCCCATGGAGTTATGTTCAAGAAGTGATCTCCTATACCAATTTGTTCAAGGGTCCCTCCTACTTTCTCTTCTAAGAGGTTCAATGTGGCTGGATTGATATTGAGGTCTTTGATCCATTTGGACTTGAGTTTTGTGCATGGCGACAGACATGGGTCTATCTGCAGTCTTCTACACACCCTCACCAATTGTGCCAGCACCATTTGTTGAAGATGCTTTTCTCACCCCATTGTATAATTTTAGCTGTTTTGGCGAAAATCAGGTGTTCATAGGTTCATGGATTAATATCAAGATTTTCAATTTGATTCCATTGTTCTACCTGTGTATTTTTATGCCAATACCAGGCTGCTTTCAGAACTATAGCTCTGTAGTAGATGTTAAAGTCAGGAATGGTGATGCCTCCTGAAGTTCTTTTATTGTATAAGGTTGTTTTGGCTATCCTGAGTCATTTTTTTCCATATAGAGTTGATTATTATCCTTTCAAGGTCAGTGAAGAATTATGGTGGGATTTTAATGCATTGAATCTGTAGATTGTGTTTGGTAAGATTACCATTTTTATTATGTTAATCCTACCTAACCAAGAGCATGAGATATCTTTCCATTTTCTGGTATCTTCTTTAATTTCTTTTTTTAGTGTCACAAAGTTATTATTACATAGGTCTTTTACTTTATGTTGCTTGTGGCTATTGTAAAGGGTGATGTTTCTCTGATTTCTTTCTCCGTCTCTTTGTTGTCTGAAAAAAGTAGGGCTACTAATTTTTTTGAGTTTATCTTGTATCCTGCTAGTTTGCTGAAGGTGTTTATCAGCTGTAGGAGTTCCCTGGTAGAGTTTATTGGGTCGCTTAGGTAAACTATCATATCATCTGCAAATAGAGACAGTTTGACTTCTTCCTTTCCAATTTTGATCCCCTTGATCTCCTTTTGTTGTCTTATAGCATTAGCTAGAACTTCTAGTACAATATTGAAGAGATATGGAGAGAGAGGACAGCCTTGTCTTGTTCTTGATTTTAGAGGAATTGGCTTAAGTTTCTCTCCATTCAGTTTGATGTTGGCAGTTGGTTTGCTGTATATTGCTCTTATTATGTTTATGTATGTTCCTGTTATCCCTGACCTCTCCAATACCTTTATCATGAAAGGGTGTTGAATTTTCTCGAAGGCTTTTTCCGCATCTAGGGAGATAATCATATGGCTTTTCTATTTCTGTTTGTTTATATGGTGGATCCCGTTGATAGATTTTGTATGTTAAACCATTCCTGCATTCCAGGTATTAAGCCTACTTGGTCATGGTGGATGATTTCTCTAATGTATTCTTGAATTTGGTTTTCCAGTATTTTATTGAGTATTTTTGCATCGACGTTCATCAGGGATATTGTTCTGTAGTTTTCTTTCTTAGTTGTGTCTTTGTCATCTACCATGATCAAGTAGGCTTCATCCTTGGGTTGTAGGGATGGTTTCACATATGAAAATATATCAAATATACCACTATATAAACAAATTGAAAATGAAAAATCACATGATCGTCTCCCTAGATGCAGAAAAAACTTTCACAAAATTCAAAATCCTTTCATATTAAAGGAATTTACGTAAACATAATAAAAGCAATATGTAGTAAACAGAGAGCAAATATCAAACTGAATGTAATGAAGATTAAGCCGATTCATCTAAAATTAGGAAAAAGACACGGCTGCCCTCTGTCTGCATATCTCTTAATTATTATACTTGAAGTGCTAGCTAAATAAATAAGACAAGAAAAGGAGATCAAGGGGATACAAATTGGAAATGAAGAACTCAATCTTTCACTATCTTTAGAAGATATGATAGTTTACATGAGCAACAAAAAACCTCTACCAGAGTACTGCTACAGCTGAAAAACATATTCAGCAAAGTATGAGAATACAAGATAAACTCAAAAAAAAAAAAAATCTGTATCCATTCAATATTCAGACAACAAAGCGCCTGATAAACCATTCAGAACAACATCACATCACACTTTTCAATAGCCACAAACAACATAAAGTATCTTTGGGTAACACTTACCAAACATTTGAAAGGCCTATATAATAATAATTTGTGTCTTTAGAGAAAGAAAGTAAAGACAATAATAGAAAATGTAAAGATCTCTCTATCTCATGGAGATGTAGAATAAAGTTAGTAAAAATTGCAATCTTACCAACAACAGTCTACTGATTCAATGAAATATCTGTTAAAATCCCAGCACAATTATTCACTGACCATGAAAGGATAATAATCTATTTTATATTGAAAAACAAAAGAACCAGAATAGCCAAATCAATCTGTATAATAAAGGAACTTCAGAAGGCATCATTATCCCAGACTTTTAGATTAACTACAGAGCTATAGTCCTGAAAACACCCTGGTATTAGCACAAAAATACACAAGGTAGCTCAATGAAATTGAATAGTAAGTCCTGACATTAACCCACACACATATGAAGACCTGACTTTTGTCAAAACCGCTAACAGTGTAGAATGAGATGAGGAAAGCATCTTCAACAAACGGTGCTGGTACAAATGGATGATGGTGTGTAGAAGACTGAAGTTAGACCTATGTCTATCGTCATGCATAAAACTCAAGTCCAAATGGATCTCGCCATAAATCCATCCACACTGAACCTCTTAGAAAGAAATTGGGATGCACTCTTGAAGAAATTGGTACAGAAGACCACTTCAGGAACATAACTCCAGGAGCACAAACACTGAGATCAACAACTAATGATTGGGACCTCTTCATGCCCTGACCAGCAGGGCCTAGTTATTTGTGAATCGAGGTTGGCTAAAACCTGAAAATAATTGGAGAGAAAGAATGAAGGAGATAAAGCAATCTTTGTCAAGGTCTAACTTTATTAGGCACAAAGAGAGGTTTTTAAAGCAAAGCATGGAGGAAGTGGAGAGGGATAGCTGTGCCTACTCTGGGGCTCTGGTAATGTCCCAGGGCATAAACATCAGACCATAAATGTCTGCTTATTGTAACGTGTACAGGTTTTTCCGCCCACCACCTGGTCTTGTCCTGCCGCCGCACCAGCCCCAAATAATACACAGAGACTCTGTATTTGGTACAGTACTGTTGGCCCAGTTACTTGTTTCTTATCGGCTAGCTCTGCCTTTAATTATTTACCCATTTCTGCTGATCTATGTATTTTCACATGGCCTTCTCTTACCAGGGAGGCGGCTGGCATCCAGCTCTCTCCAGACTCTCCATCTTGACTCCTCCTTATTACTTCCTCTTCCTCCTTGTCTCCTAGTCCCTCCTATCCTCCTTTCTTATTGGCCAACAGTGCTTTATTTATTAACCATTATGAGAAACATATACAGAATAACATCTCCCATCATCTCCTCTTTTCTGTCTAAATAAAAAGAAGGGTTTTAACCTTAACATAGCAAAATATATCACATAACAGTTATCAAATAAGAATCACAGTTAACACTATTTAGTCCATTAACATTTTGCAAGATTTGAAGAAAATATTCCATCATCTACTTTATCTTTGTGAGTTAAAGTCCTATATGTAATTTATCTTTAACCTTAACTAAGGAAAACTATAACCATAACTATCTGCCTTCAACTCCATCAAAGACCACAGAAGGATAGTATATAAACTCTAGAAATGACAGAGACAACTCACTGCCTGGTCACCCGAAGTTCTTTTGTAATCTTGCATCTTCAGCCCATAGGCCTGGCAGACTCTTCAGCAAAGCAGGAGACTTTAAAATGTCTTCTTGTATTTGCAGTTTTCCGTCACTTTTCTCTGTGTCCTGCAGACTGTCTGGTAGACTCATCCATGAAGCAGGAACTCTGTAGCAATGTCCATCTTGAATCAGCAGTCACTTTTCTGTGGATCTTGCCTGTCTAGTTTATGCATCACAAAGTCAAACAGTCCAGACAAGAGCAGTATCTTGTCCACATGGCTATTCTTGCCATATTGAAAGCAAACTTCATAAAACATTTCTTCGATGTCCATCTTCCATCTTCCTTTCTGGTGCAGGTGGTATTGCCAAGAGCAATTATGTCTCACTGTCACAAAAACCCTAAACCATTTTAAATGCCATATTCTGTAGGTCTTTGAAAGTTTTGACGAATGCCTATCTATCTCAAATACATCTCTGTGTATCTTGTAAAACCTAACTAACTTAACTCTAAACTTTGACTATCATAGATAATTATCTATTATCTCTCCTACATTATACAATTACATTTCTAAATGAGCTATATAAACACAATACCTAAACAAAAGGAGAATATACACTCACAAAATTGACCTTAAATTTGAATCAGTAAATGGAAATCTGTTCCAAAATAAAGAATTCATATCTATACCATAATCCCCTTTTTACCTTTAAAAGGAGATTGTTTGTTGTCATTAACCATTTAAAACCAAGCCCACTTAAATGAAAACAAATATTTATAAACAATATTTGGGAATTTGGGTGTCGTTCTTTCCAAACTACTTCCTGCTGATAGGGGGCACTGTCGTAGGTATCCTAAGAAGACGCAGATATCCTGGCTGTAGTCTGCAAGTCTGCCTTGTTCAAGCTGTTTTGAATGTTGGATCACCAGGAACTCTGTTTCAGGTGGTCTGGCTTGATCAAACCACATAAGTCTGGAAGGAATCCACAGCTTTTTATTTCCTGTTGAAACAAAAATAGAAATCCTTTTCCCCAGTAACTTGTCCTTGAACTTAAATTTTTGAGTCAAAGCATTTTTGAAATATATAAATTGAATTAATTCAGCAGCATTTGTTTTAACAGTTGTTTCCTCAGCAGTCAAACAATACCAAGACAATATAATACCATATAGTAACCAGATTCTCTCTGAGCTTTTCATCTTTACATGGCTTTATTATTACTCTGTTTATTTTACTTTTATTTATTTATTTATTTTTTATTTTCTGACATAGGGTTTCACTGTGAAACTCTTATCAGTCCTGAAATTTACTCTGCATACCAGGTTTACTTCGCAAATCACAAAGATTTGCTTGCCTCTGTCTCTTGAGTGCTGGGATTAAAGGCATGTGCTACAACACCCAGCTCTTCTCTGTCTTTTTAAAAGCATTTTTCCAAGCCTATGTATTTTTTAAAACACACTGTAAACCTTTAGAGGTTTTTCTTCATGTGAATCTGTCTTTACTGTAAATCTTTATCTTTTTCTGTCCACAAGTCTTTTATCTGGTAAACAACAACATTGCTAAAATGGAAGTCATTGTTGTTTCTGCTGCAGATTACCAAAGATGTTGGCGGGTACTATTACCGCCAGCACTGAGATCTGTGCTCACCGCCTTGGTCTGCATTGCCACACAGAAAGCATGCTGCCGGCTTGGAGATGTGGTCACTGCCATTGCCAGCTCTCATACACACCAATGAATTGTTAGTAGAGTTTCTTAAAAGCCTTGCAGTTTTTTGCCACTTATGCTGATTCAGGAACCTTCCCTTAAAGGAGCCGCAGAAGTTTTTGCTTGTCTCACACAATACAGAGTGCAACCCAGAAAATGTTGTTACCAAGAAACCTTGCTTGTCTCTGTTCTTTTGTTTCTAAAACCCTTTTTTAACCTTTTGTTAAATTTTAAGTGTAAGTTCTTAGCCATGTTGGACGCCATTTATAACGAGTTCAGTTTTTCCAGCCCGCCGCCTAGTCTTTGTGTTAATCTACGTATTTCCATGTGGTCTTCTTACCGGGAGCTGGCTGCCGCGTACAGCTCTCTTCAGACTCTCAATCTTGACTCCTCCTTACTACTTCCTATTTCCTCCTTGTCTCCTAGTCCCTCCTATCATCCTTTCCTATTGGCCAACAGTGCTTTATTTATTAACCAGTATGAGAAACATATACAGAATAACATCTCCCATCAGCTTATCTCAGTTCCTGGTGTCTGGTTCATCTCAGTTTTTGGAAGGAGTGGAATAGACTGCTATTTAGCAGTTTTCTATATTACCAAGATAAAGCTCAATTAGAGTTTTAAGGTGTAAGTAATTCTGCAAGAGGAAGTGACTCAAGGCCAGCTCCCAACATGTTCAAACTTATAAGCTTCTGTAATGTGAAGAACAGTGAATGAGACGAAACGGCAGCCCACAGACTGGGAAACGATTTTACCAATCCTACATCAGACAAAAGGCTGATCTCCAAAATATAAAAAGAACTCCATAGACTAGTCATCAAAACACCAAATACCTCTATTAAAATGGGGTATAGAACTGAATAGAAAACTCTCAATAGAGGAAATAAAAAATAATGAAATACACTTAAGAAAGTGTCAAACAACTTTGGCAATCAAGGAAATGCTAACTAAAACAACTTTGAGATACGATCTTGTCAGAGTGGCTAAAATTAGAAACAGCAATGACAATTTATGCTTTGCAGGTAGAACTGCAAACTTGTACAGCCATTTTGGAGACTAGCATGGCAGTTCCTCAGAATAATGCCAATCAGTCTACCCCGGGCCCAGTAATCTTCCTCTTATGCACAAATGATCCACATCTATGCAACCAAGAATTGTGCTCACCTATTTTCATGGCAATATTAGTTATATTACCAAGAACCTGTAAGCAACTTAGATGCCCCTCAACTGAAGTATAGATAAAGAAGATGTGCCACATTTACACAATGGAATAATACTCTGGGATGTGGGAGACGATGGAATATTGAAACTCACAGACAAGTGGATGGAACTTGAAGAAGACATCCTGAATGAGGTATCCAATTCACAGAAAGAGAAACATGGTATGTATTCACTCATATGTGGATTTTAGACATAGTGCAAAAGATAACCAGCCTACAAATTACACTGCCAGAGAAACTAGGATACATGGAGGATTCTAAGAGTTTCATGTAAGGTCATTCACAGAAACAGGAATAGACAAGGTCCTCAGAGAATATGGGTATTGGGAGGTAGTGAGTAGTGAGGGAACTAGCAGAAGGAAAGAAGGAGAAGAGGAAAGATCGTGAGACTAGGAAGATTTGGTCAGGGGAGGAATAGACTTGAGAAAAGAAGGAACGAGAACAGAAGAGGATAGATGAGGAGAGGAGAGAGAGAGACTATAAAATATTGAGCCATTATAGGTTAGAAGAGGAAACTGAACCTAGAGAAATGTCCAGAGACCTATAAAACAGACCCCAACTAACAATTTGAGCAACAGTAACAGTGAGATCAACGACTAATTTATACACCATCACGGATCCATCATCTAGAAGCAGATGGAAACAGAAGCATACATGCACAACTAAACACTGAGTCGAACTGAAATCCAGATTCAGAGAGGGAGGACAAGACCACACTGCAGAAACACATAGACACAGCTGACCTGAACAAGGAGGAGCTAATGGGGCTCCAGACTTATAGCTGTGGGACTGACACAGACCTCTGAATATGGGTCTATGCTTAAAGGCCTGTACAGGAGGGGGAATGAATTCTTAGCCAAGGTCTTATTTTCTACAATTTTCCCCTTTTTTATTTTCTATGAGAGACCCCTGGCTTAGGTCGTGCAGGGTACGCCACTCCTTAACCATCTTCGGGGGACCCAGCGACATCATGTCTTAGACAACTTAACTGCAAGTTGCCCATCATGAGGGACCCTCATTACTGCATCATCTCTAACCAGACTTCGTGATTGTCGGGAGAGCCATGGGCCAGACTGTTTTTCTTTTTTGAAAAGAACTGTCAGATCTTGCATAGCACAAGATTCGCTGTCATGGCCGCTAATGTCACCAAGTCGCTGAGAGACAATGTGCCATCCCAAAGCTATAACTAACTTCCAATCTGAGCCATGGCATTCCAGCAACCCTTTGCTGAAATAGGAGTAATCTGGGTCTTATCGACCTCTTCTATCTGGTGGACAAAACACTGGTAAAATTTACAATAGACAAGGCCCCTCCAGCATTGAGGCAGATGACACTTACAAAGACATTAGCATTTAAAGTAAGATAATACAAGTGAGAGCAGGATGTCTGCTATTCCACTCACAAAACACCAACTTGTTCCTGTTGTAAGGCAGTTTGCTGATTTAAGTTAAGTAGTCCAAACTGAATATGAGAGTCCAAACCAAATATGAGCATTCATGCAGGGCATTCTGCATAGCTAGGTCTTCACTGATACTGCCCACCAGCTGGATAACAGTCTCTGCATTGGCTGCAAACTGAGTGGCAGCAATCCCAGCAATGACAGCAGCAGTCGCCGACACAGCAATGGCAGAATTGATGACATCAGTAATATCAAAGTCCCTTCTTGGTGGTAGAGGATAATTTCTTCTCCCCCATGTCAGTCTTCCATCACCATGGGGCAAGGACAGGAACTACCAGGGCACTGGCATCTGTCGGGGTAAGCAGTTGCTCAGGAAGCAGTTTCTGTAAGAACAATTGAGAGATTTTTCCCTCCCCTAAGGACCCATTGAAGGTGGAGCACTGTGTCCCCAAGGCAGGTGCCTATGCAAGTCATAATTTTCTGGGGAGCTTCTAGCATTGGGGAGCAGATCTAGGGGCCACATAGCATTTTCTTGTTCCCACTGGAACCTCTCTAAGTGTGAAGCAATTGCTCATGCTGGCTTTGGCGTGAAAATCAGCAATGAAGGCATTACTCAAAACTATGCATGAAACTGAGAATGGCCCATTGGGCAATTGAGAACCATTAAGCACTCTCTGGAAGCAAAGGCTCCCCTGTGTCAGGAAGGTCAATTTACTCAGTAACAAAGTTTCTAGGGGCACATTGTCAGCAGTAGTCCCAGGGAATGTTCTCTGCTGACTAACTGGAATCAGGATGTGGGGATCTTCAACAAGGCCCAAACCACTTGTTCCTCCATGGGCCAGGGGTTCCAGTACAGCAGGTATAGATTCCTGATCAGGATCCACAGGGGGAACATGTTGTTCAGGTATCCAAATAGGTTTCTCTGTTCCTGGGGGAAATATACAAATAGCCCCTCAGACCCTAGCTAATGGGGGGGGGGTCGGCAGTTGCCATTATCCTGTAATTGTATCTTTCCATCTAACCCATGCCAATGTTTGGAAGGGTTTATTCCAAAATTTCTCCATGGCAGACAAGTTATTTTTATGTACAGTCAAAAAATTGAAAATATAATGTATAGTGGATAATTGAGAATTGGAGGAGGTCCTATATCCCCCCTTTTGTGTTTTATTAAAATATTGTTTAAGGGTGACATGGGTGCATTCCACGATGGCTTGTCATGTTGACTGTGTGGGATGCCAAATGTGTGATTAATATGATGTCCCTTGTAAAAGGCCAAGAAGCAATGACTAGCATATGTGGGCCATTATCTGTTTTTAGGATATCAGGAACACTCATATAGGCAAAGGCCTGTAAACAGTGAGACATGACATCTTTAATCTTTTCTCCACAGGTTAGAGATGCAAAAGAAAATAAAACAAAAACAAAAAAAAACCCAAAAACAAACAAACAAAAAACAAAGAAACAAAAAAAAAAAAAAAAAAAAAAAAAACACCTTAGTATATGTATCCAAAGAAACATACATATATTTTAATTTTCTTGTTTCAGCAGGTAAGTGACATCCATTTGCCAAATATTGTTAGCCCTTAGTTCCGCAGGGATTCACCCCCTTACTGGGAGAATTATGATAAGGGTCACAATCAGGGCATTGAAACTATTCTGACTGGCAACAGGTAAGGAGCAGTTAGTATAAAACTTAAGAGAGCATGCATTTAGGTGATACTGCTCATGAAGCTGGCGTGTGTGTTGCTCCTCTGTGAACATGACTATTGGTTGCCTGGTTAAAGAATCAGCAAGTTGATTGCCCTGGGCAAGGGGTCCTGGGAGGCTTGTATGGGCACATTTGTAACCCACAAATGCATGGTGTATCTGCTGCCAGATAAGGTGTTCATGCTTAACTAGAAGAAAATGAACTTGAGAGGTGGGAAGGATATGGAGAATTCTGTAATGGCTTTACAATATTAGCAACATAAATGCTATCACTATATAGATTAAAATATTCCTTATCAAAAAATTGAAAAGCCATTATGCAAGCAACCAATTCAGTAGCCTGGATAGACATTTCCCCTTTGGGTGTTCTTTTTTATATTTGAGTAGAAATTACTTCAGCAAAACCCTTAGATAAGTCATCTGTAAACACTGAGTATGTTCCTTAAAGGGGGTCCTCCTTTATAAACTTAGCAAAAATTACAGGGTACTGCCTGAAACAAGACATCAAGGAGCTATTTTGGTAGTGGTAATCAAATGTAGCTCCTGTAGATGTGATAAAGAGCATCTATCCCTCATGATAGGTCTGTAAATGCTCAACCTCTTCCTTGTTAGAGGGACATTAATCTTATCAGTGTGCTTTCCAAAGGTTTGAAGGCTAAATGTATGTGCTTTCCATAAAAATTGTAATATCAAATCATAATAGGGAGACTCCACCTTCTTAGGGGAAGCTGACAAGTGAAAAGTGAATCCAATATATCAATATACAGGGACATTTTGCCAAAAAAAAAACAACAACAACAACAAAAAAAAAAACAGCAGTGTGTGAAAAACTAGAGGAAAGTACAACCACAATAAGAGGCTGTTCATAATCTAGGTGGCAAAGATGGGCTTTTTCATTGCTTTTTAATACCAATTGGATGGCCTCTTTGGCCTCCAGTGTAATTTGTCTTGGAGAGGTCTGAGCTCGATCCCCCAGAAGAATATCATATATTGGTCTAAGCTCCCCTGTTTTAATGGAAAGAGAGGCAGATCCATTGATCATCTCCCAAAAACTTTTGCAAATTGTGAAGAGATTTTATATTGGAACAACCTTTGAGGCCAGAGGATGGTCTGTTGGATTCCATGGCCTAGATAAGCAGGTTTTTTTTTTTTAACATTCTCTGAGGCCAAAATAGATCCGTGGGTCTCCTGGAGCTCCTGCAATTTAGCAAGCACTTCGAGGCAGGTGCTGCAAGCAGAATATCATCCATATAATGGATAATGTAAAGATCAGAAAACTTGCACCTGATAGGATCCAGGCAATCAGCCACAAATCGTGGCATATTGTAGGATTTTAGCCATCCCCTGGGGAGCACCAACCATTGAAAGCGAAGGGCATGTTCCCAAAAATTTATCAAAGAAAGGCTAAAAGCAAACCTAGGACTATCTTGGGAGTGCAGTGGAGTGGAAAAGAAGCAATCCTTTAAATTTATTACAATTAGATGCCAATCTTTAGGAATAACCACAGGAGAGGACAGCTGGGCTGAAGAGTTCCCATAGGCTGCATTGTTGCATTAATGTCCCTCAAATGGTGTAGCAATCTCCACTTTCCTGAAGCCTTTTTAATCACAAATATAGGGGATTTTCAGGGAGAGGTTGAGGGGATCACATGTCCTGCCTCCAATTGTTCTTCAACTATCTGGGAAGCAGGCCGAAGTTTTTCTGTGGTTAAGAGCCATTGTTTCATCCACATTGGATGTCAGAAATCCATGTATTGGGAATGGGGTCTGGCACAGCAACAGTGGCCCTCATTTAAAATGGATAAATCATTTTCTATTGCCTGGAGTCTGGGAGTCTAATGGGAGAGTGTCCACAGAGCAAACTTCTCCTTGCTCCTGCTTCCCTAGCCCTTGTCCTTTGTCCCAGCCCATTTTACACATCATCTGAAGAGTTTTGTTTCTTGATGGAGTGCATTCGGCAAGGATTTGGTTAGTAAGGACAACTCCCATCTTTTGTAAGACATCTCATCCCCACAAATTAGTGCATTGCTACTTCATAACCAGATTCTCATCATCATTATGGCCCCAAAATTTTCAGTATTAAAATCAGCAATGGCATTTCCTTCACTTAAAGGGCTGGGCAAATCAGATTGCACTTGGAGATGTTCTACAAAAATTGAATGAGCGCACCTCCATAGTAGGCTTTGTATGGCTAGTAAATGCTCTTGTACATGAAAGACTGGAGCTATATAAGCAGCAGTTTCTAAGGGAGCCAATATATGATACACATATTTACTGTCAGTGTATAAGTTAAATGGCTCATCAGAAAAATGTTGAAGTGCTAATTATATTACCGTTAGTTCTGCAATTAGTTCAGACTTCCTTTAAGTATAGTGTTTAGTAATGGGAAAAGAAACAACTACTGTACAACCATTTGAAGAGTCATCTGTAAATACTTTGCCGGCCCTTTTCAGAGGATTTTGGGAAATAAACTTGGGAAAACACACAGGGTGATTAAAAAAAAAAAAAGAGCTAACTTATTGGAAGCAAAATGACTATCAAAGGGGCAGGGTGTGGAACACAAGAAATGTGCCCAATCATCATCAAACTGTTGAAGGGATTGTATCTCGTGTTGAGTATTGGAAGTTACAATTACATCCGGCATCTTGTCAAAAACTTGCAGAATTATTTTGTATGCCTTTTGAATAATACAAAGCATTGCCTGGGGATAAGATCTAACTTTCCTTCCTGGGGATGGATGTTCATGCACCCAGATTATAGGACGAGCTTGTCAAAATACCATGGTAAGGGAATATGTGGAAGCAATAACTAATAACATCAAGTTCTGAGAACAGTCAATATAATTTAAATGTGCAGATTGGGGGCATTTTTTGGACAAGCTGTATGCATTCTCATGTAGCAGGCATTAAAGTACATGGAGCAGTGGGATCAGAAGGGTCTAAGCTCTCCAGTGGTTAGGGCCAAACTAGATCGAACCCAATATATTTCTACCAATAATTTTTGAAAATCATTAATGGTAGTCAGTTTATCCAGCCTTAAAGTAATCTTTTGAGGACTGATACCAGAATATAACAATTGATGACCCAGATATTGATAGGGAAATTCTTGTTGCACCTTTTCTGGGCCTATTCTTAGGGCAGCTATTTGAAGATTATGTTGTAATTCCCCAAAAAGCCTCATTCACTTCCTTAGAATCCAGGCCGGCCAAAAGTATATCATTCATATAATGTAAAATATACAGGGATTGAAATTTCTCTCTAATGGGGGAAATGGCCAATGATACATAAATCTGACAAGTAGTGGGTCTATTGGCCATTCTCTGAGTCAACACCACCCATTGATATTTCTTATAAGGCTTTTCAAAATTAATAGAAGGAATGCTAAATGCAAACTGCTCACTATCCTGAGGATGCAAGGGAATGCTATAAAAACAATCTTTTAGGTCTATAAATAACAAATGATAACCTTGAGGATTACCCACAGGGGATGGGAAGCCAGGTTATGTGGCTCCCATAATATGCATGCAATCATTAACAGCTCAGAAATCTTGTAGGAGACTCCATTTTCCAGATTTTTTCTTTATAACAAAGATTGGGGTATTCCATGGGGAAGTAGAAGGAACAATATGTCCTGCATCTATTGTTCCTTTACAAGTTGATGTGCAGCCTGTAATTTCTCAACAGATAATGGCCATTGCTCCACCCATACTGGGTCATCAATTTTCCAGATAATAGAAATGATGTGAACAGGCTGCATAACAATAGACCCTAAGGAAAATTTCCAAGCTCAGAGAGATCTGTGGCTCTTTTGATAATTACAATTTTAGATACGACAGACTGAGGGTCACCTTGGATGAATTTACCTGGTTCACTTCCTTGTGCATAACCTTGGTCAGCCAGCATAATTTTCACAGGCTCAGTAATAAGAACTGTTCCCATGGCCAAAGCACATCTCTTCCCCAAAGATTAACAGATATATGAATTAACAAAAAAGTTTGAAAAAAAACTTTATGTCCATCATTTGACCATTTAAGAAACTGAGTACTACATTCTGGAGCCACAGCAGTTCCTTTTGAAATGTTCTGATTGTCCACACCCAATGCAATTCTTTGGTCTGGTTCCTCCATTTTTCCCACCTCTTTTCATAACTGAAGCTATAATCTGCACCATAGTGTGATGACCATTATGTCCCGACATATATAGTCATTAAGACTTTTGGCCTTATGGAGACATAAAGCCTCTTTACAATAATTGTTTGCATTTTTGAATGCTAATTGTTTAACTACAGGCATGGTGTTTTCAACATCACCAAAAATGTGGCCTGGCAGCTGTAGGAGGTGGTCTAAAAAATCTGAATAGGGCTCAGGCTGTCCCTGCAATAGCTTAGACAGTTGATCTCCTGTAGCCTTATTAGACAGGGCTTTCCAAATTCTAGTACCAGTAACAACAATTTGTGCTTGGACTGGTAGGACAAAAAGAATTTGAGCTGCAAGTGTGGAATATTGCCTGTGCCTGTTCGCTAAATTACTATCAGGAAATCCAGCATCAGCATTACCTTGAGAGGTTTCCTTGCAAAATTCTTGAAATTCGCCTCTCCAGAGCAAATAGACACAATAAGCACAGCTCTACAGAGCTGCATCCAATCACTAGAGGTGCAATTTAACTCTGTGAAAGACTCAAAAATTGTCTGAGTAAAAGGAGCATGGGGCCCATAAGCAGTGACAGCCACTTTAAGCTGTTTCATATCCTTAAAATTTAATAGGCTGTGCCCCATCACGCTGTTATCCTCTGGATCCACTGTCTCAATCACCGTTTTTCCTATTTTAATACCTCTACCTTGGTTATTAAATCTTTGCCTTTTTCCTCTAACCCTCAAGGTGTAGAGGCTCTACAAAAGGAATCAGAATCACAAAAAGTGTTGTGCCTTTGCTCACCAGCTTCAGTTTCTGATTCCAAAGTATCCTGTTCATCAGTTACAACATGACTATCATCTCCTAGTTGGGATCCCTCTTTTCCCCTGATAGATTGTAAAGATTCTAAATCTTGTAATTCCTCAAAGTCCTATTTATCTCTGCCATTTTTTTCTTTAAATTGTGGCAATTAATTCTTTAGTTGTCTTGTTTTAATCCTATTGCCCTGTCTTTTCAATAGGACCACTAATATCCCCTGAGCATTTCCTTAAAGTTACTGGCACCCATCCTTCAATACAACCTCATTCACTTACTTTTTCCGGCTGGCCTTTGAGGGTGATCACTTAGGTGATCCTTTCTTTCCCGATTTGGTGTGATGGGAGATGTAATTGTGTATATGTTTCTCATCAATAGGAAAGAAAGTGAGGAGGGACTACGAGACTAGGAGGAAAGTGGAAGGAGTAAGGAGGAGTCAAGATGGAGAGTCTGTACAGAATAGAACCGCCATTCTTTCACTCTTGGTAAGACTACATGGAAGTACATAGAAATGGGTTAATACTTAAGACAGAGCTAGCTGATAAGAAAGAAGAAACTTGTCAACCACAGTATATCAAATACAGAGTCTCCGTGCATTATTTGGTGCTGGCATGGCGGCAGTGGGGCAAGACCAGCGGCAGGCAGAAAAACCTTCCTCCTTACATCAAATGAAAAACAAAAGACCCAGGATAACCCAAACTGCCTTGTACAATAAAAGAACTCATGAGATATCACCATCGCTGACTTTAAGCTCTACCAAAGAGCTATAGTTATTAAAACAGCTTTGTATTGGCACAAAAATAGAAAGGCATCGAAATGAATGAAATAGACAGGAATCTAACTGAAAATCCTGATATTAACTCACACTCCTATGATCAACTGATTTTTGACAAAACAGCTAAAATAATAAAATGTGGTGAGGAAAGCATCTTTAGCAAATGGTGCTGGCACAGTTGGATGATGGTATGCAGAAGACTGCAATTAGATTTATGTTTATCGAGATGCACAAAACTCAAGACCAAATGGATGAAAGATGTCAATATCAATTCAGCCACACTGAAACTCTTAGAGGAGAATGTAGGAGGTACACTTGAACAAATTGGTATAGGAGACTACTTCCTGAACATAATTCTAGGAGCACGGATACTGAGATCAACAATTAATAAGTGGGACCTGCTCAAACTTAGAAGCTTATGTAAGGCAAAGGACACAGTGGACAAGACCAAACACCAGCCCACAGACTGGGAAATGATTTTCACCAATCCTACATCTGACAAAGAGCTGATCTCCAAAATATACAAAGAACTCAAGAAACTAGTCAACAAAACACCAATAACCCTATTAAAAAATGGGGTACGGAATTTAAGAAAGAATTCTCAATAGAGGAAATAAAAAGACACTTGAGAAAGTGCTCAACATCCTTAGCTATAAGGGAAATGCAAATCACAACTACTTTGAGATACCAACTTAATCGTGCCAGAATGGCTAAAATTAGAAACACCAAGGCCATCTTATGCTGGACAGGATGTGGAGAAAGGGGAATATTCCTCCACTGCTGGTGGGAGTGCAAACTCATACAGCCATTTTGGAGATCAGTATGCCACTTCTCAGGAAAATGGGAATTAGTTTACCACAGGACCCAGCAATCCCCCTCTTAGGCATATACAAAAATGATCCACATCCATGTAAAAAAGACATATGTTCAACTATGTTCATTGCATCATTATTTGTAAAGCAAGAACCTGAAAGCAACGTAGATGCCCCTCAACTGAAGAATGGACAAAGAAGATGTGGCGCAACAACACAATGGAATTCGACTCTGCAGGAAAAAAAAAATAATGGCATCTTGAAAATCACTGGCAAATGGATGAAAGTTAAAGAAACCATTCTGAATGAGGTAACTGAGTCACAAATAGAGGAACATGGTATATACTCATTCATATATGGACTTTAGGCCTAGAGCAAATGATCACCAGCCTATAATTCACACCACCAGAGGAACTACGATACAAAGTGTATTCTAAGAGATACATATAATGTCCATCCCAGAAGAGGGAAGGGACAAGTCCCCAGAACACATGGGGAGAGGGGAGACAGTTAATCGAGAGAGAACTAAGAGAAAGTTAAGGGGGGGAGAGGAAAGCATGTGCAGCTAGGACAATTAAGTGAGGGTAGGAATAGAAGACAGAATAGAGAGATCGAGAGAGAAAGAGAGAGAGAACATAAAAGAGTTAGCTATTATTGGTTTGAAGAGAAAACTGAGCCTAAAGAAATGTATAGAGACTGACAAGCCTGAATTCAACTGAGCAACAGTGTAAACTCTACCATAAAGACCCTTCCATGATAATGAGATCAACAACTAAGTTATCCATCATCATGGAGCCCTCATCTAGTACCTGTTGGAAACAGAAGCAAACAAAGGCATTTTCAGCATCCAATAAGATGACCATGTTTTTTTTTCTTTCATGTTTGTTTATATGGTGGGTGACATTAATAGATTTTCATATTTTGAAACATCCCTGCATGCCTGGGATAAAAATTACTTGGTCACAATACATGATTTCTCTGATGTTTTCTTTAATTCAATTTGCCAGTATTATATTGAGTATTTTTATGTCAGTGTTAATGTGGGATATTGGTCTCTAGTACTCTTTCTTAGTTGTGCCTTAGTGTGGCTTGGCTATCAAGGTAATTGTAGCCACATAAAAAGACCTTGGATAGTGAACCAGGATATATCCCTGATGCACAACAGGAATTTGGGAGCATGTTCTCCATGGAGGAATACTCTTTTAACCTAGAGGCAGGATGGAGGGCCTAGTCCTTCTCCAAATGACTTCCGAGTTTTAGATGACCACTCCAGTAAGGCATCACCCTACATGTGGAGTGGTGGAGGAATGTGATGGAGGGTGGCTGGGAGGCATTGTTTTAAGAACAGACAGAAGGATAGATGGAGAGGGAACTCTTCTGGAAATGTAAAATAAGTAAAAGAAAGAAGGCAAGAAGGAAGGAAGGAAGACAGAGAGAGAAAAAAGAAAGACAGAGAGAAATAAAGGAAAATAGAAGATACCTGTAATAGACAGGGACCTTAGTTCATGACCCATATTTATGACATTTTTTTATAGGAGATTTTACACTTATTTGTAAGTAATTGGAGGAAGTCAGAGCATTACCACACTTACTTCATTCGTAAGTTTTCATGTAGTGTGAATCATACTACACTGGCCTAATGTACTAGGACAAATGAAAGTATTCACACATTCCAATACTCATAGTGCTTTTCTGTAGTGTGAGTTTATTGGTGTCTTTCCAATTAAGTTGGAGAACTGATAAATTTTAAATTTGTTTCACTCTCAACAAATATCCTCAAAGTGGGGAAAATTAAATATCTTTGGTTTCTCATTGTCCTGAGAGTGAGAGAGAGAGAGAGGTACATTGCTTCTTTCCATATTCTATATTCATTTGTCATATATTTAGAGTGATTTATATACTTTTTTCTTTGACTTCTGATACAGTAATTTTTTTGTGTAGCCCTGGCTAGCCTGGAATTCACTCTGTTGACCAGAATGGCCTTGAAAACAAGGATCCATGTTTTTCTTTGTCATGAAAGCTGGGATTAAAGGGATAGACCAAAACCACCTTGCTTGTCATATGATATTCTTATCAAGGTAAGAATAACAAATAAAAGGTTTCCAAATTGTATTCACACACTTTGACATTCTTTTCTTCACAGACATGGTTGATTCTCATAAACTGACCTGTTCACTATACTGAGAAGAGCCACAATATATGAGTAAGGCTTGCTTTACTATAGACTAATTTTTCTTAGAAATTCTTGAGCATGAACTTATCACATATGCAATGTGTATACTGTTTAACAAATTTGAATGGTATGAAACAAAATGTATTGGCATTTCAACAATATAGGACTCAAGGGGTTATAATTAAAGTGTAGTTTCTGTTAAAAACACACTTTTTCCTTGTCTTTCCACTGGGATGCCTTGATAACACAGAAGAGCTACCTGTATCTGAGGTACATGTATATGTTAGAAAAGGACAACCATCTATAAACATTAAGCTGTAATTATTCACACTTTTGCTATACTTTTTTTTTTCAATTTTGTTAAGTGTAGCTCTTCTATAAACCTTCCAGGACACATTAAAATTTCTTCAGAGGCAAACCTTTATGAAGTGGTCCATGAAAATGACCTTCTAAGTCTTCTAGGAGTTTGACAATATTGTTCAATATTATGGACTGTAGTCTGAAATATAATACCAGAAAATGAATGGTAAACTAGTGGAAATTGTACAAAATTTAATAGAATACTTTCAATGAGCCTTGGAACTATGCCTTATTCATGTCATTACCATCTTTCTCAATCTAAATTACACAATAACATCAATAACCAAAAAAAAAAAAAAAAAAAAAAAAAACAACAAAAACACTTGTCCCATTATTTTAAACCATGAAGGAAAATTTCCTGTACATGTCTAGAATCACATCTTTGTACAGAATTTTCTGGGTGGGACACAGGAAATGCATTCTTCCTGAGTGATGTTGATGTGTACATCACCATAGTTCATGTGCCCTAAAATAACCCATAACTCTGTGAAACAGGAAGTGTGATAAATGCATTGTATCTGTCTGCTTCCCACACTTATGACAATATAGTCATATAATTCTGGTGCTTCCCACACTTATTTCATGACATGGACATTATAATGTATTCGTCAAGTCACCTTAGAAGAAACAGAATTGGAAGTTCACATAGACCTTTCCTTGGCCCTTTAAAAACCATATAGCACTGAGAAAAAAATCAAAATCATTACACATAAAGTGAGACACAAGCAAGCAGATCAATTATACTCATAAAAAAATCAAAGAAATTTTATGATAGGGCCAGCCTCTCACAGCAATATCCTAGCCCCTGGTACCCACATCTGTCTTTGTTAGGATTTTTGCTATGAAGAGATAATACAAACCATTGAAACTCTTAAAAATAAAGCATTTAATTTAGTTGTTTCACTTAATATTTCAGAGATTCAGTTAATCATCATTATGGCTGGGACATGGCACCCTGCAGGTTAATATGGTGCTGGAGGTTAGTGTCTTTAAATCTTCACTCAGAGTCAACAGGGTGTTCAACACACTGGCCAGCATCCTGTATATAAGCAATACCAATGCTTGACTCTGCTCACACCCAATGACATACTTCATCTAACTAGGTAAAGCCCACTCCCACAATGACACACCCCCTACTATACTGTCACTAGTGGAACTTACAGACTATGGACTGACAGTTGGAAGACTTTCCTTGCATCAGACTAAACCCTGTGAATATAAGTGATAGTTATTTGAATTGTTCTGTTTGAGGGAACCTGGCAGGGAAACCAGGAGCTATCCCAGATGCATGAACTGGCTGTTTGGAACCTACTCCCTATGGTGAGACACCTTGTTCTATCGTGATACAGGATGGAATGCTTAGAGCCTTCCTCAACTTGGTATGCTAGACTTTCTTGATTCCCAAAGGAAGTTCTTATCCCCTCTATGAATTGGATGGGGCTTATGAAGGGGAAGATGTTAGGGAAGGAAGATGGGGAGGGAGGTGAACTGTGGATGGTATTTAAAATGAAAACTGAATTTTTAAAATAACATTTAAAAAGAAGTAGTGTATTTTTTTGTATCATGCAACCAAAACAACTGGTTTTGTTCTCATTTCCCTATAAGCATAAGGATGGAAAAATTTAGCCTAGCTCTCCCTAGACCCTGGCCACTAGCAGTGAGCATGGAAAAGGTCACATTCTAGACTGTTTATGACAGGGCTGTTTATGACAGCACCTGTGATTGAATGAACACAGGAAATGAGCCTTGTCACACCATGCAGAAGCCCTAGCAAAAGCAGCCTTCCTGGGCTAAGTGCAGGCTAGGATATTTCTAATTGATTGGTCTGCACTAATTGATTGGTCTGCACTGGATACTATCAGATGATTGGTGAATGATGCAAGGGCTTTGTTGTAACCCTATAAAAGCTGTCTAAACCCTGTACCTAGGATTCCTAGTCCTCTACCCCACGTGGAGTATGGCTGTGGACCTAGGGCACTGGAATATAAAAGACCTCATGCTTTGGCATAAAGACTGCTTCTTGTGAGTGATTTGGGCATGGGGGTGCACCTTTCCTGAGTCAGGCATGAGGGTTCATGTCCTCTGCAGTTCTTTCATAAGTTACAAGAAATGTTTACACCAAATTGTGTATATAGAGTTTATGTAAAAAAGATGCTTTCCTTGTGTGTTTATGGGACACTCCAGAGAAGTGGTTGTTAGAAATCCTGCATCTGGATTAGGAGGTATTTAACAGTTTGGTTGTTGTTATAAGTTTGGTTGTTGAGACCTGAAATCAGGTCATTCAAAATACTATGTGCTGTGTCATCTGCTAAGCCCTAATAATTAAAGAATTCAATGAATAATCATTTGGAAACGGATGACTCAACATTAAAATACCATGGAAGATAAATTTTCAACATGAATTCATTACAATACAAATGAATTTCAAAACACCTGATCTAATTCCAGACCTATATGAAAATTGGAAATACATGTAAGTCTCAACATGATTACAAATAATAGTGCATACACTGACACAGTAAGACTTTTATACTCACAAGAAATCTATAGTATTTGAGAAGTTATACAATATTTAGGAAAAAATAAAGGGGAAGGATAAAAAAAAAAACAGAATAACAAATGCAGGAAAATATAACAAACATTTTCTCAAGAGACCAAGGGAAAGTCAGCCAGGTAAAATTAGGTTATGACTAGTGTAACACAGCTACCAATGATTTTATGTGTTTACAAATTAAATAACTAAGCCCAGGTAGAAAATAACATAGAAGAATAATTTAAAATATGTTCCTGCCACATGTATCATGACACAGCATGTAGCATATGCCCAATCCACCCATCCAACATCATGCACACCTGAGAAAGTTCTGTAGATCAGAAATTCCATTTGTTCACAGGAACTCAACTTTCCTGAATCACACCATTGTTGTGGGAGGTAGGAAAATGTTAATAGTACTCTGATCACGTATTGCTGAAAGAAGACCCCCATCACCTCTTTTTAGCGGTTTCT
This sequence comes from Phodopus roborovskii, assembly GCF_943737965.1. Classification (NCBI taxonomy): domain Eukaryota; kingdom Metazoa; phylum Chordata; class Mammalia; order Rodentia; family Cricetidae; genus Phodopus; species Phodopus roborovskii. The sequence continues at coordinate 111,604 of NW_026126125.1, forward strand.
AAACTTTGTGTAAATCATGTAAGAAAACCTGAATGTTGAATGAGATGTTCATAAATTCCAGAAGCCAAACTTACAGTTTACCAGTGAATTTTCCCACAAAACAGCAAAAGCAACCCTGTGATGCACAAAGTTGTCACCTTGTCTCAACTTTTCCATCTGGCACAAATAATTTACTGTAGAGGAAAACTAGAACTTTATGACACACCAGGCTTTGATGTTCACTATGACCTTGTTATGTCCCCCTGAGCAGCTTGTGAAAGCAATTTGCTGTTGTATGAGGATGGGGCTGGGGACTTTTTGTAACTCAGGGGTGACTCCCTGAGTTTTGGAGATAACTGTCTGCACAAGACTGGAGAACAAATGTGTATTTTAGTAACCTATGACTCTAACAGACCTTTTTACTCTACTACTCATCTTTGGGTTATTTTGGAGGCATCTCCCTGAGTTAAATTCTATTTTGTGTTATTCAGTATCCCGTAAGTATTGGCAAATATTCTGTATCAATAATTCACATCATAGCTTATTGGTGGAGGATGATCCAACACAAGAATGTCATTTACGTATGACTTTAGGTGCCCATGCCTTTAATCCCAGAACTGGGAAGCCATAGGATGGCACATCTCCATGAGCATGTGGCTAGCCTGATCTACAGAGCAAGTCCCAGGTCAAGCTCCATACATTTACAAAGAAACATTTTATTGAAAACAAATAATCAATAAACCCTGGCACAAAGAAATATCTAAATTAAATAAATATAAAAAATAAATAAAATTATTGCCATTACAGGACATACAAAATTGACTTCAAATGGGAAAATCTCCCTTAGACTACAGCCATGGGAGAAGGGCCTACCACAAAGGAGAGATTGTGATGATCCCTCTTGGAAGACTCATCTTCCCAGGGAGTGGATAGGGAATGCGATGGAGGGGAGCAGCCATTTGGGGGGGCTATGAGAGGATGGGAGGGAGAGAGAACTGGGATGTATAAGTAAAATAAGATCTTTTTATTATGATTTTATAAAGAAATAATAAGAATGCCATCTACAACATGTACACAATTTATTCCTAATGGATCTTATACTGCAATGTTAGATGTTAAGCTAAGAACATCTAGAATGCACTGGACAAACTGGGCCTCTCCATGTACTGCAACTTTCCTTCCATATTCAGGAAAAGTATGTTGGTGCTGACTACAAAGACATTTACACACAAAGCTCCCTTATTGAAATGCATTCCTCAGATTAAGCCCCAAAATTAAAGTAATCATATTCTGCACCCTGATCCGCACAGCTTCTAGGACTACATGGGACTTCACAGAAATTTGTATAACTCAGTAAGTTTCCAACTAGCTTTAGGGAGGCCATGCCTCACAGTCTCTCTGCCTCCTAATACCATCCTCTTCAAACTAGGATAGCATTCCCTTACTTACCATTCTATGTCTTCCTTGCTCATGCATGTTCCTCACCGTTTCCTACAGCAGCACTCACAGTACAGCATCTAACCCAATCGTGCCTGTTTTGCTATAAAATCAACCCTGCACCATGGCCCCAGGATGTTTCCAGAAAAACCTTAGATTAGCCTGTGGGCTCAGATTCCCTCATTTGCTAGTGGGGCTGGGGTGACAAGAGTAATTCCTCAATGGTTATAGAGGGCTTAAGGACAAAGGAGAAACATGCGGTTTTTTGTTTTGTTTTTTGCTCTCTTTTTTTTTTTTTTTTTGCGTATTTATTTATTTTGGTTTTTCAAGACAGGGTTTCCTTGTGTAGTCCTTCCTGTCTTGGAACACACTTTGTTGACCAGGCTGGACAATTCAGAATCCTAATATTTATTATGATGAGGAGGAGGAGGAAGAGGAGGATGATTATTTTGACTATAACTACTACACTACTACTACTCTTGCTGTAATTTTGTAGTAGATTTTTCTTATTAATTAATTAATTTATTATTACTATTACTATTTTTCAACACAGTCATTCAATCCTGGCTGTCCTGGAACTCTATCTGTAGATCAGGCTGCCCAGAATATTAAAAATTTAAAGAGTCTTTAGGACATAAAAGGTGTTTTTCCTATGGCTTCTTGTTGAGATGAGGAGAACTGAGGGTAATTTTTACCTGGTTGCCACAGGCACCTCAGAAACCATGGGGAAAATGCAGGAACCATCAAAAACAAGATAATGTATTTCCCCTGACTTACACCTGGGTGATAGCTCCATTGAATTGTGAGTTTTATTCCTGAAATTAGTGTCAAAATTTTGAGAAATGAATAAAAATAAACTGTGTTGTTTCATGGTAACTTGAGTATTCAGAGAGAATGTGGCTGGGAAGAATGCCTGTATGAGCACTATAATGAGCCAGCACAGCTTCCACATTGGGAAGGTGAAAACAGAGTTCCATTATTCAATTTTATCTACTTGAGCAGGAATGGAACCATCTATGATTGTTGAAAGTGGATTTATATGGCTGTCTCAGAAGCAGATGGCCACATACTTTAACAATGTCTGCCAACAATGGAAATTTGAAGAACTCTGTTGTTGTTTGGTTTATGAGTCTAGATGTCTCAGCTGGTCTTCAGCATACACAAGTATTTCAAAGAAATTCTCTCTAAAGCTATTAAAGGAATAGACTCAGTAGGATATATATGGCATCAACTTTGTGGAGCCTGTAAAATATTTCTCCAAGTATGATGGTATTTTGTGGTCCTTTAAAAAATGAAGCTCCATTTTATTCATTCACAAAACTTAAGTCATCAACCAAAGTTAGGGCAATGCCAGAGGATTTCTATTAATATATATAAAGGCTAATAGGAATTGCTTCCCATAATATTAAACACACTCCATAACTGCAGGCACTGCCTTCAGGCACTGTATAGCACTTACTCTCTGCCTGAAGGGTGTGTGTAAACCTGACTGGGTCCAGACCTATTGCTATTTAAATGGGAGACATTCACCATCAAGGCTCGGGCATCCTGTAGCAGGAAAGATTATGTCTTAAGTACAAGAGTGTTATTTGATTTCAACTTTCCTTGTTGAAATGTGGTAATGGAAAGTTACTGTGGTCAAGTCTTGATGAAGAATGTTCCCCATCTCCTATTTCCACTGATTTTAGAATCATGTGTCACATGAATATAGAATGTTATATTCCTAAATTGCAGAAGCCAAAATTATAGTTTCTCCCTTGTGTGTTCCAAAACATGCCAAAAGAAAGCCTGTTATACCCAAAGGAAAACAATATTTGTTTCTCTTTTGTTTTCTTTTGGTTTGATTTACTTTTCCAAGGCAGGGTTTATCTGTAGGTTTGGGATTTTCTTTGACAATCAGCCTGGGCTAGAACTCACAGTGATCTGTATGTATCTACCTCCCAAGTGCTTGGATTAAAGTTTCTTAGTACCACAGATCAGTATGGTTACTGATATCACAGCTAACTCATTCTCCACAGGGAACATATATACAGGTAGGCTCAGAGAACAAAGGCCATTTCCCTGGACAGCACAAGTCACATGGTCCCTCACAATTCCAACAACAATGACAGCTAGGCAGAGCTGCTCTTCCTGCTCTGAAGCTTAGGCAATCATCATGCTGTGTGGTGGTGGTTTGCATTGGAGGTACTACAAGAGAGCATGCAATTTCTTTTCATGATAATATCTGTCCATTATCCTGATTATTGATTACCCTTGGCTGTGGACACAAAATAATGGCCAATCTGGCAATTTGTACATCATCTAAAATTGACTAGTAGGTTCCACACTGCTATTTCCCACCAATGGAAAACAGGAAATTGCTCCTGTTCCTGCTATTTCCCAACTCTTTCTGCACAGTGTCTACAGCAAAATCAAAGTCCTTAAATGAACTCAATTCTTTCATAGTCCTCCCTTTATTTGCAGTAAACCATCAATAAATGATCTGTATTTGCTTCTCAATGAACACTTAAAGCCTCGTCATGAAGGATTTGCAGTAGTTTCTTCCCAGCACAGGGTTCTACAGGCATGATTAAATGTGATCCATGCAATTTTCATTGAACTAAACCTGTGTGCCATGGCCCAGCTCAATATGAACGTCCAAAATTTTGATCACACAAAACAAGTCTGTCTTCATTCAATTGACATGAATTAATGTACCCTGGGCATTTAAAGAACACAATCACCTAATATGCATTAGTTAAGATTTTTTTTATTGCTGTGTATAAACAAAAACAAATTCCACAAGTCTTGTTGTTGTTTTTTTGAGAAAAAGTATCTCTGTGGCTTTGGAGTCTGTCGGGGAACTAGTCTTATATATCAGTCTGGTCCCCAACTAACAGAGATCTGCTTGACTGTGCCTCCTGGGTAGTACTCTCCCAGTCAGCAAATCCAATCCCGGTCTCACCAATGACAGGCAGGGATGAGATATTCACCACTATATTATCCAAGAGAGATCTTATATAGAAGACACGTAATAGGAGTAACACACAGTTTCAGAGGTCCAGTCCATTTTTATCATAAGAGAAAACATGATTGGAAGAAGAATGTGATGCTAGTTTCATCTTGATAAACAGGCCACATGATGGCATCTTACACACTTGCTCATATCCAGAACATGGGAACCCTGAAAGCCCATCATCAGTGATACTCTTCTTCCCAAAATACAAACCTAACTGCAGCAATGCCTCACCTTCTAATAGTACCACTCCCTATAAAATCATCAGGCCAATCACACTAAAACCTTCATGTTTCCTGAAACAGGGCCTTTTTCATTATGGTAAATTAAGCACCTCATTACCTACCCTGTTTCCCCTTGCAATACACTTAGAAAAACTATTCATTTTACTCTAGTCTGAAGGCAGAAAGCATGGTACACATGAAATTTTTGTTTTCCTGTAAGTGCAATGGATAGTCAAGTCCATGACATTAATGACAACTTTAAAACTCTAAGGACATAATTTTTCATCTGGTATTTTTAGATCATTTGTGATTTTGGAGTGTGTCATATTTTAAATCAAATTGCAGTGTTACGGATTAATCAGTTGTTTATAAAATATTTCTGTAAAAATAATTGGTATCCACAAATAAAATTTTTAAGATACTTTGTCCAAAAACATGTACTGCAGTAACACATTCACTTATTTAAGAAGAGATAATAAAGAGAACAGCAAGGAAATTGTCCTGGAAGCAACAAATTGGGTTCAAGGACACCTATGTCAAAAAGAGTGGCCCTGTCTCAGAAAACTAATTCTAAAAAGCTGGAAGTGCAGCTGTTGTAGAGTTTGCCTTTCTAATGAGAAATAACTCCATAGACTTAAGAGACAAATAAAGAATATCTTTGTAATGTTAACATGCATCCTTTTCTGGCTAATTGTCAAAGGGGACAGAGCCTAAAACTGATTTGTTGGGGGATTTTTAGACAGTGTTTCCCTGTACCTTAGCCTTAGTTGTAGTCAGACTAACTGTGTTTATGAGTTATGGTCTCAAACTCACAGAAATCTGCGTGCCTGTGTCTCCATTACTGGGCTTAAAGGAAGGCACCACCACAAACCTGGCTCATAAAGCAAACTTTTGCAGTACATATATACTGCCATTTTAAAATTCTTTCAGGGTCAGATTACAACTGAAATTTTGAAGAATTTAAATAGTAATAAGAAACAGCAAGTAAAGCCAGGAAGGCAATTAAAGTCTTCAACAGAAAAATTAGTACCATAATTATTTAATACTATATCAGTAACATGAAACAGATGTTCACACTTCACTGACAGGTCTTGGGGTGGAGGTGTGTGAAGATGAGTGAAAGAGGAAAGGCAGAAGAAAGAAAAGATAAAACCTGGAGAGGGGACATCTTGCTTGATGTATGTCTTATTCTAAGTAAACTTCTTATTAGGAATAGCTTCCTGTTCCCTACTTTCAAGGGGAGATGGAAGAAATGGGAGAGATTTAGGAAGTCAGTAGGAGTTATCTTTCAATGTGACCAGCTCATGTGAAGGCTACTCATGCATTGTATCATGAGGAGAACACAGTGCATCTGAAGAACTGTACTGACTAAGCCCTCCATGCCCTAGGGAACGATAACCCCAGCTCCATGTGGTGGGAAGAGTAGTGTTCACAAGATATGAAGCAACACCTCCACCAAGCAGACAATTGCATTCTCCCCTAAGCATCTTCTTTATGTTGAAGGACAGAATCTATTTCATTGTCAATACCTGAGGGTCTAAGTCTAGGTCCCCAGGCTGATAATGAATCTGCTAAGCTCATTAATGGGTTTGAGAAGGAGCTATGTTCTTTTTTTATGAGTCAGGACCTAAGCAGATGTCTTGCTTGCTCAGTCAACCCCTCAACACAACTGTGTTTACCTTTTCAAACAGTTGTCATCTGGGCTCATCTTGCCGATCTGGCCAAACTATGTGTTTCTCTCGAAGAAAATTGGACAATCTGGCAGACCATTCCAGTAATTCCCCATTACGCAGCTTGTGAAAGACCTGCTCTAAGACATAATGATGGGCCTAGAGGCTGTTTGTAAATCAGGAGTTTCTCCTTTGACATGATTTGCAGCCAAACTACTACAGAGAGTTTTAGGGATACAAAAAAGATAATTATTATGTAGCCTTACACTGAGTTTAGGTGAACTGCATTTGCTCTTTACTTGGTTATCACTGGCACTTAAAATGAGGAAAGAGAAGCTGCATTCAGATGACAAACAAGATAGTAGCACTTTTTCCTCCTAGAAAGCTGGATGATGGCTCTAAGAATGTAGGAGTTTTATTCCTTAAAAATCAGAGTAAATGCTTGGAAAATGCATAGTAATGAAAACAGTAGTCTCCCTAGAAAGTTGAATAGTTGGAGAGGACAGAACTAGGAAGTTTATATTTGTGAGCAATATTGTTAGTCGACACATGATCAGTAGCAGGTTAAAATCAAAAGGAAGCAAAAAATAACTTCATTATTTGAAGTTATCATAAACAGGCATGGTAGGATGAATCTCTCCATATATGTAAAATGTGGATTTATTATAATGTCTCATATGCTGTGGTTCAGGTAGTCCAAAAATGGCTGCCAGCAATGGGAATCTGAAGACTACAGCAGTTGTTTAATTCACCAGCATGCATTTCTCACCTGGTCATCATTATACTCTTAAAGTCCAAAGAAGAAAGCTCTAAAGCTAGTAAAGTAATAAACTTGGTAGTCATAGCTAGGGCAAGTAGCAACAAAAGGAGAGCCTCCTCCTTCAATACACTTTATACATGCAAGAAACCACCAGATGGTGCGACTCATACTAAGGTGAATCTGATTCCTCCTTATGTGTTTTGTTTTATTATTGTATTTCATATTTTATTACTGACAACCTCCTTAGTTCTGATATTAAATATGTGTACTGCCACCAAGTAGTTAAAGATGGATCTCATCATCTAATTCCATTGAAAGATTCCCTGAGTGGCTTTGACAGTTTTGGAACATATTCTGACTGCCTGTCCCATCTGAAATCTTATATGGGAACGCATTCTAAGTTGTCATGGGTACAGAGAGCTCAAATAACAAATATTGTCCCTAATATATTACCTTTCCTAACATAGGTTGTCTGGGCCTTTTGGTGATTATCTCCTATCTAAAAGCAATATATTTGGGCCCATACAGGCTTATAGATACCCTTCAGGCAGGGAATACATGCAAGTATGTGGTTCCGTAAGGCAGATAATATGTGCAGTAATGGAGTGTCTTTAGTATTAGGGGAAGCAATTCCTATTTACTCTTTATACATATTAATAGAAAACCCCTGCCATTGCCCCACCATTGGTTGACTAAAGTTTGACATATGAATTAAATGGGGCATTCAGTATTTGTAGTGAGATAATCACCTTATCCCTGCCTGTTGCATAGACCATGCCCATTAGGGGTGGAGACAGGGCCAGATGTGACCTAAGGAAACTAATTTTGAGGAGGATGCTGGAGAGCTCTCTTGCCTGCAGCACAGGAACAGCTACTTGGGACCAGGAACCTACTAGAGTTCATCTGTCTAAGTTGTAAATTATGTCTCCTTGAATAAACATCTATTCAGCCTATTTTTTTTATCCTGATCCTTATCGAACATCAATATCTGGTGTCAGAAGCTGAATCTGGATTTTTACCAGACCTGGTTTTCTCCAAGGTAGCAGACACTGTCCTCTAAATCTTTCAAGTCATTTGAAGTAGGGACTAATGTTTCTTGCCTTTCTCAAGGTTAATGGAGTATCCCTCCTTGGGGATTTTCCCCCAAAGTCATTTTTGCAACAGGGATATTTCCTGGTTCCACTGTCTGAAGTCCCTTAGACTGCACAGACCTTTCATCTTAGACCCATGTTCAGGGGACTGTGTCAGTACAATCCTTGATATCCAGCTATAAGTCTGGGGCCCCATTAGCTACTCCTTGTTCAGGTCAGCTGTATCTATGTGTTTCTGCAGTGTGGTCTTATCCTTCCTCTCTGCATCTGGATTCCAGTTCGACTCAGTGTTTACTTGTGCAAGTATGCTTCTGTTTCTATTAGCTACTAGGTGAGGGCTCCATGATGGTGGATAAGGTAGACTTTGATCTCATTGTCTGGGAATGGAATTTATGGTAGACTTTACACTGTTGCTCACATTGTTAGTTTGGTTCAGTCTTGAAAGTCTCTGAACATTTCTCTAGGTTCAGTTTCCTCTAACCTATAATGGCTTCCTGTTTTATAGTCTCTCTCTCTCTTCTTGCTTCTCTTCTTCTCTCCTCTCTTCTCCTCTTCTCTTCTCTTCTCTAGTCTACTTCTCCCCTGACCAAATGGTCCTAGACCCACAATCTTTCCTCTCCTACCCTTTTCCTTTTTCTAGTTCCCTCTCCACTAACCACACCCCAATAACCATATGCTCTGAGGACCTTGTTCCTTCCTGCTTCTGTGAATGACCTTATATGAAATTCATAGAATGATCCTTGTATTCTAGTTTCTCTGACAATGTGATTTGTAGTATGTCTAAATTCACATATGAGCGAATACATATGATGTTTCTATTTCTGTGGTTGGGATACCTCATTCGGGAGGTTTTCTCCAAGTTCCAACCACTTGTCTGTGAGTTCCAAGATTCCATTGCCCCCCCCACAACCCACAGACTAGAATTCCATTTTGTAAATGTGGCACATCTTCTATATCTATACTTCAGTTGAGGGGCATCTAAGATGATTCCAGGTTCTTGTTATTATAAATAATATTACTATGAACATAGGTGAGCACAAGTCTTAGTTGCATGGATGTGTATCATTTGGGTACATGCATAACAGGGAGAATACCAGGTCCCGTGGTAGACTCATTCCCATTATCCTGAAATTGCCATGCTAGTCTCATATATGAATTTTAGACCTAGATCAAAGGACCAATAGCCTATAATTCACACCACCAGAGGAAATAGGATAGAAGGTGTATTCTAATAGATTCATATAAAGTCCCTCACAGAACCAGGAAGGTAGAAGTCCCCCAAGCACAAGGGAAGTGGGGGAGGCAGCAAATGGAGAGAGAAGTAGGAGAAAGCAAAGGGGAGGAATGGAAAATGCGTGTGACTAGGAAGATTGAGCCCTGTTAGGAAGAGAAGACAGGAGAGAGAGAGAGAGAAAAAAGAGAGAGACAGAGAGACAGAGAGAGAGAGAACATAAAAGAGTGAGCCAATATTAGTTTGAAGATAAAACTGAACACAAAGAAAGGTCTAGAGAACTACAAGACTGCTGCCAACTAACAATTTGAGCATCCCTGCAAAGGCTACCATAAATCCCCTTCCTGGAGAGTGAGATCAAAAACTAACTTATCCATGGAGCCCTCATCTAATACTTGTTGGAAACAGGATCAAACACCCATACATAAACACTGAGTCAAACTAGAACCCAGATGCAGAAGAAGACAAGACCAGGCTGCAGAAACACATAGAGAGAGGTTACCTGAACAAGGAGGAGCTAACAGGCACCCCAGATGGATAGCTGGGAAGCCAGCATGGCACTGAATATGGATCTCAGCCAGTAGGACTGAACAGTCTAAAGGACCTTAGACAGTAGAGCCAGGATGTATCCCTGGTGCACAAAAGGAACTCGCTAACACATCCCCCATGAAGGGATAACTGCCTTAACCTAGAGACAGCAGAGAAGCCCTAGTCAGTACTTCACATGACCTGTCAGATCTACATGACCCAACTGGTTGGCATTCCCCTACATATGGAATTGGGGTGGGGGATGGGAGAGGAGTGTGGTTAGGGTGCATATGAGAGGGCAGAGAGAGTAAAATGAGGGAGGAAGGTATGAAAGGAGGAAGGGAGAAGGAACTGAGATCAACATTTAAAATAATAAGTTTAATAAATTAAAAAATAAAATAAAAAGCACATTTGGCAAACAAAATAAATTCTCAGTTGATATTCCATGATTCAGAACAAAAAAAAAAAAAATTCTGGATTAAGGAGAGATCTTGAAACCTTGCATGAATACCAAATGCTATACTTACAGTATTCAGCCAAGACAGGTCTGAGTGAATTATTGTTGACTATGTAACAGGACTGTTTTTGTGGTTTTTGATGTACAGTCTGAAAGAAAACATTTGAGGAATCCTTTATGTGCTCTAATTGAAACCCCTAGTCTCTGGAGCACATGGCCATGAAGCTATTTTCAGCTTTTCAAAATATTTTTTAGGTCATAACTACATTATATCCACATACTCTTTTCTGCCCACAAGCCCTACCATGATTCCTCAGTATTCTCTAATTCACAGCCTGCTTTTCTTAAACAGGAATTTCACATTAATCACAGTGAACATTGATAGGTGTCATACATTTGGCTGCAGTATTTCCGAGCTATGAGGACAATGGTTACTAGCCAGGGACAATGAGTGTGTAATTAATTGTGCACACAAAAGACAATGTGAGTTTCATAATGAGCATTTTGATTTCTAGGACAGTTGAAGAATGCATACTAAAACAGAAACTTTCTTGATTTGCCCCCTATATGCTGGGTGGGTAGTGCAGAGCAACAAGGACTGTGCAATCTGAGTTATTGTCTTCTGAACCCCTGGTAGGGGATCTGCAAAATTATAGGCCCAACTGGGTGATCCCAGCCAATGCTGGACTCTGAGGTGGCTTCTTTCCAAATTTCTCTTTTCATTCTGCTCTATCAAGTTGTAAGGAAGTACACAGGTTACACCATTGTGAGTGTAGGCTCTTCAAAGCAGGTATCTTGGCAAGAGACTCAGCACAGCTTTTGGGGGATGACCAGAGGTCAGATAGTGACACTCAACCTCTCATAATTATCTATATCCCATAACATTCATACTCATACAAATCATTTTCTCTCATGCTCAAACATACAAAATATAGCAATAAACTTGGTAAATTGGTAAAGATTTATACCATCAATTCTATTCCCATCAATTCTAGTCTTGTACACCATAGTTCAGCTTTGACACACAACACAAGAAATTGTAAATCTAATTCTAGATGGTCTTAATAATCAATACCTGGATCAAGATATGTGGATGAAATATGATTGAAGCAGAGCAGCTAGCCCCTAGTTATTACCTCTACTGAATCTTCAGACCAAGGGGGTAGTGTAATGAGTAGGGTTTTTCCTACTGACACTGCTGATCTTGTCCTGATGCCATGCTAGCCCCAATTAACACACTGAGACTCTCTATTTGATAAAATTATTTTGGTGCGTTACTAGTTTCTTATCGGCTAGCTCTGTCTTAAGTATTAACCCATTTTGGTTGATCTATGTATTTCCATGTGGTCTCCTTACTGGGGAGCCGGCAGGCATTCTGCTTTCTCCAGACCCTCCATTTTGACCCCTCCCTACTACTTCCTCTTTCCTCCTCATCTCCTAGTCCCTCCTATCTTACTTTCCTATTGGCCAACAGTGCTTTATTCATTAACCAGTATGAGAAACATATACAGAATGATATCTCCCATCATCTCCTCTTTTCAGTCTAAATTAAAAAGGGTTTTAACCTTAGCATAGCAAAATATATCACACAACAGTTATAAAATAAGAATCACAGTTAACACTATATAGTCCACTAACATTTAGGAAGAGTTGAAGAAAACATTCCATCATCTATCCTATCTTTGTGTCTAAAGTCTATGTAACTTATCTTTAATACTAAGGAAAACTATAACCATAACTATCTGTCTTCATCTCCCTCAAGGACCACAGAAGGACAGTATATAAACTCTAGAAATGACAGAGAAAACTCACTGCCTGGTCACCCAAAGTTCATTTGTAATCTTCCATCTCCAGCCCATAGGCCATAGTGTGTCTGGAAGACTCTTCAGCAAAGCAAGAAAGTTTAAACTGTCTTCTTGTATTGGCAGTTTGTCAGTCACTTTTCTTTGTGTCCTGCAGACTGTCTGACAGACTCTCCCATGAAGAGTGCCTATACCTCTCCATATATAGAAATCTTAACTAACTTAACTATAAGTTTTGACTATTATAGGTAACTATATATATAATCTGTATTAAATTAGTCATTACATTTCTAAATGAGCTATATATACATAATACCTCAACAAGAGGAGCAATATACACATCACAAAATCTACCTTAAATTTGTATCAATAAATGAAAATCTATTCCAAAACAAAGTATCCATATCTATACAATAATTCCCTTTTTACCTTAAAAAAGATTTGGCTGTGATCATTAACCATTTATAACCAAGCCCATTTAAATGAAAACAAATATTTATACATAATATTTGGGAATTTGGGTGTTGTTCTTTCCAAACTACTTCCTGCTGATAGGGGGCACTGTCATGGGGAACCTAAGAAGATGCAGAAATCCTGGCTGTAGTCTGCAAGGCTACTTTGTTCAGCTGTTTTGAATGTTGGATCACCAGGAACTCTGTTTCAGGAGGTCTGGCTTGATCAAACCACATTAGTCTGGAAGGAATCCACAGCTTTTCTTTTTCTGTGGAAACAAAAATAGAAATCCTTTTCCCCAGTACCTTGTCCTTAGACTTAAATTTTGGAGTCAAAGCATTTTTAAAATATATAAATTGGATTGATCCAGCACCATTTGTTTTAACAGTTGTTATTTCCTCAGCAGTCAAAAGATTCAAAGACAATATAACACCATACAGTAACCAGATTCTCTCTGAGCTTTTCATCTGTACATGGCTTTATTATTACTCTGTTGCTTTTACTTTTTATTTTTTTATTTTTTTGAGACAGGGTTTCTCTGTGTAACTCTTATGTGTCCTGGAATTTACTCTGCATAACAGGTCCACTTTGAAATCACAAGAGATCTGCTTGCCTCTGTCTCTCAATTTTGGGGATTAAAGGCATGTGCCAATACACCCAGCTATCTCTGTCTTTTTAAAACCACTTTTTTTTTCTCTCCCAAGCCTACATATTTTTTAAAACACAATGTAAACCTTTAGAGGTTTTCCTTAATATGGATCTGCTTTACTGTAAATCTTTATCTTTTTCTGGCCACAAGTCTTTTATCTGGTAAAAAACAACATTGCTAAAATGAAATTCATATTCATTTCTGTGGCAGAAACATGGCGGCGACTATATTACTGCCAGCACTGAGAGCTGTGGTCACCATCTTGGTCTGCTTGCTGAGATCAAGCAAGGATGCTGCCGGATTGGAGATGTGGTCACTGCCATTGCCATCTATCATACATACCAATAAATTGTTAGCAGAGTTATTTAAAAGCCTTCTGGTTTTTTGCTGCTTATGCTGAATCAGGAAACTTTTCTTAAAGGAGTTGAGCAATTATCTACTTGTCTCTCACAAAGCAGAGTCCAACCGAGAAAAATGCTGTTAGTAAGAAGCCTTGCTTGTCTCTGGTCTTTTGTTTTTAAAACCCATTTTTTTAAGGTTTTGTTAAATTTTAAGTGGAAGTTCTTAGCCACATGGGTGCAATACATAAGGAGTACAGTTTTTCCTCATAGGTGAGGTCCCACTGCCATGCCAGCCCCAAATAATACACAGAGACACTGTATTAGATATAAATGCTGTTGGGCTGTTACTAGTTTCTTATTGGCTCACTCTGTCTTAAATATTAACCCATCTCCATTAATCCAAGTTTTTCCACATGGTCTTTTCTTACCAGAGAGAGGGCAAGACATTCTTCTCTCTTCGTCCTCAATCTTGGATCTCTTCCTTGTCTCCTAGTCCTGCCTATCTTGCTCTTTTATTGGCCAACAGTGCTTTATTAATTAACCAATACAGGAAACATAATTACAGAACGACATCTCCCATCAGGGCAGGAGATGCCAATCCTAGGAGACTTCAGTCAGAACACAATGAGCTTCTGTCTCATTTCCCTCTGTATTTGTCTCTCCTCCCAGCCACATCTCCATAACTCTACCTCCCAAGTACAGGGATAAAGGAATGAGCCACAATCTGTCTCTGTTTTCTTTTAGATTGGATCAATTTTTTGTACCCTGGTGTGGCCATGTAATTACAGAGATCCACCTGATTATATCTCCCAAGTGCTGGGATTAAAGGTATGCTCCACGATGGCCTGTCCTCTATGACTAAATACTGCCTAGCTCCACACTCTCATCTTCAGGCAAGTTTCTTTTTGATTGTTTGTTTTGGTTTTTTTTTTTGTTTGTTTGTTTGTTTGTTTGTTGTTGCTTTGAGACAGGTTTTCTCTGTGTACAATTGTAACTCAACAGAAGACACAGAGATTCACCAGCCTTTGCCTTTTGAGGGCTGGATTTAAAGGCATGTGCCACAACCATCTGGCAGACTTCATTTGCTAAAGCACAAACAAATTACAAAAACACTTGGAGGAAGCCTTTATAGCTTCCACAAATTTAATGCCATGTTTATCCTGTTGAGTCTATTCCTTTATAGTTTTAAGGCCTATTTCCTTGAAATACTCATGTATACTGAAGACCAGCTGAGACATACACACCCATAAACCATACAAATACAGAATTCTTCAAAGTTTCATTGGTCAGCACAATTGAAGTACTAGCTGGCACAGAGCCTGTGAGACATTCCAATAAAAACCACTTTCTACAGACACAGAGAGATATGTTACACCAATCCTGTTTGAACAGAGAAAATTCTGGTTCCTCATCTTCCTACTGAGGAACCTGTGCTGGTCCACCATAGTGTTCGTACATAGAGACATATTTCTCAGCCCCACTCTCTTTGAGTATTCAGCTTATAATGCAAATGACACTTTTTATTATTATTCATATCTCAAAAATTTGACCTGTACACTGCAAGAAGAGAGCTTGGTTGTTTATTGGTGACATGGGTAGGGGCATTGAAATCCATGTCTGACTCATGCAGCGGTGGCTGTTGTCTATGATTCCAGCACTCAGGAAGTAGAGGCAAGTGGATTTCTGTAAGTTTGAGGACAACCTGATCTACAGAGTAAGTTCCAGGAGAGCAGGACCACACAGGAATACTCTGTCTCAAACACAAAATGAAATGTGTTGATTAATTAATTAATTAATATTTAATTAATATTAAACAAATGAGAAAAATCTACTATAAAGTAACAACAACAAGATTATTAATAATAATTAGGAAGGAACTTACCAGCACAGTTTATTGAGTGAGTTCTAGGACAACAGGGGCCATACAGGGAAATTCTGTCTCAAAAAAAAAAAAATAAAATAAAATAAAACAAATAAGTTCCTGTTTGTGCACATCTTTGAAATGTCTAGGTCTGCAGTAGAAGCCAGGCCCAAAGGAGGTGCGGGGCTTGGTGTGTAAATCTAACCTTTAAGGATGTGCTCTTGTCACTGAAGTCTCACTAGCCAATCATGGACATTGAGCAAACCCTCCCATCTCAGACTGGAAGGAGACTTCCTGGAGCCATGCTGCAGGCTAGGTTTAATATCAGAACAAGCACCAGAGGCTTGATTGCTGCTTTGTGAGTGCTGCTGTGGGGAATTGTGAGGGGAGCATGGATAAGCACAGAAGCTGCAGCATGGTGAATGAGGGGGGAGGGAGGGTGGAAGTCATAAAAGTCTGTTTGGCAGTAGGAGCCAGGACTGTAATGTGCTGTTCTCTTAGGCCCATTGTGGTCCTAGCAGCTTCCCCAAACAGAGTGCTGCCTATGAATACTTATCCATATGGGCTGCCTGAGGAAAGTAATTTGATCAGGTAGCAAGGTGATTAAACTTCTTTGTAGTCAGATCCATTATGGTTTTGGTGCACAGTGATGGCTATTTAACAAAGAAGAAGAGGTTCAGTTAGTTCAGTGCCTTCCAGAAGTTCTGCTCTTAACATCTAACATTTAGGGGTCACATTCAGAGTTACTATCATTTTCTTTTTCTTTTTTTTCTTTTTTTTGACATCAAAATAACTTTTCTTCTGATGGTTAAAAAAAAAGAAAAACAAAAACAGTAAGATCTTATTTTACATATCGATCCCAGTTCCTTCTCAATCCCATCCTCCTATTTCCCCCGAGTGGCCTCCCCCTTTCATTCCCTATATATTCTTCTGGTTGGCTGAGGTCTTTAGGAGACCTCAAAATCTGTCATTTGTATTTTGGCCCTGCCCTCCCCCTTGCCTCTAGGCTAAGGGAGTATCCATATTTGAGCTATTGATTATAAAATAGATCGCATCATTTGCAACAAGGAAGACACTTTGGAGAGAATGCAATTTTGTGGGTCCAGGTCCTATGTGGAGGGGTTTCTTCAGACCCTGAGAACACAACTCTTCCCACCACCTGGAGCTGTAATTATTGGTCCCATTGCCACTGTGGGCATTCTCAGTAACGTTCTTGGGATTCCCTGTGTTCCCCTTGTACTGCACTCTTTTAGTAGCCTTCTCCAGAGTTTTTTGCATTGAATGGTAACTCCTGCTGACTACCTAGAAGTCCCTGTTTCCTTTCATTTCACAGTGGAAGTAGTTTATAGGAAAAAAAGAAACCATAAAGATGGCAACATATGTGGAATGAAAAATCTTTTGCCTGAGCCTTGTGATGGTGGTGGTGGTCCAAATCTTTAATCCCAGCACTCAGGACCACATACAATCAGATTACTGTGAGTTCAATTCCTGCATGGACTACAGAGATATTACTGGGTCCACTAAGTCTATTGCACAGGGAAACTCTATCTCAAAAAACAAAACAAAACAAAACAAAACAAAACAATAACAATAATATCTCTTGGAGGCACTCTCCTCTTTGAGCATTAGCTGGAAATGAACACAAACTATCATTACAGAGAATTTTCTTTAATCATCAATTAAATCAGTGGAGTTATTTCTCATTATAAAGGCAAATTCTAGGACAATTGCAAATCCAGCATTGAAGATAAATTTTTTGGGGACAGTGTCTCTCATGGTGACACAGATGGTTTTGATTCCATTCTGTTGCTTTCTAGGGCAATGTCCTTCTGTCCTCTTGATTACCCTTCTTAAACTAAGTGACTGTATGACATCACTGGATTTTTTCGGACCACGTCTCTTAAACACCTTACTTGTGAATACCAGTTATTTTTCCAGAGATATTTAATAAACAGAACTCTTTAATTTTTAAGACCCTTCATTAAATTTAAGTATAATTCTTTGATCCATATCATGGGATTGTCCCCATTTGTGTAGAGAGCTCTAGACAGTGGGGTGTCTGTGTTTGGAATAAAATATCAGGAGTTGGAGGTCATAAGCAGAACAGTTTAAGCATCCTTTTGAGTTAATTTTGTCAGACCCTGTTTTTTTAAACTTCTGAACACATGGAATCGTGGGTCATTCTGTAACATTGCTCAAGATCTCAGTTTACCTGGATGAGTTTCCCTTGGTCTTTTGACACAATGTTGATTGTATTTACCTCTGTTTGTTCTTGTATTTATCTCTGTTTCCACCTTTGTTCTTTCCCAAATATTGAGCACTGCATGTTCATTGTAGGGATGTAAGTCATACTGTTTTTAACATGTGTCCTATTTATTTCATAATCCTCTTGAGATTCTTACTGTTTTCCATTTGTGTAACTCTTTGGAATCAGATATCCTGTTAGAAGGTGTTGGGAAGTTCCTTTGCATTCTATTCTATGCATTTTTTCAAATTTATCATATACAATATAAACATACTAAATGCTTCTAGTTCTCAATAATTATTTTCTTTTCTTTCTTTCTTTTTCTTTTTTTTTTTTTTTTTTTTTTTTTTTTACTTTTCTATTCATGTACTTTCTTTTATACTTGCTTTCAATGTGGGAAGCATGTTTACTTTTTTCCTAGTAAGTACTATTAGTCTTGCCATGTGACTGAGCTCATACTCTATTTTGGGATGAACTGAGTTCACATCCCAACACCCAAATATCTAGGCTCGTAACAATCTCCACTCCAGATGCAGGGTATGTGAAATTCTCAACTATGGTATATCACAAGAACACATGGGAAACCTCTCTCACACAGAATCTGAATATGCAAAAAATTAGGAATGTCCTTGTTTTCAAAATCCATTTTACTGAAATAACAAGGAGAGCAAAACCAGTCACTTTGAGTACATCATTCTAAAATACATGCTTTTTTTTAAAATTTTTGTTTTAATTTTACATATCAACCCCAGTTTCCTTGCCTCCCCATATTCTTCCCCAAATTCTCCAACATCCCATCCCAAGAAGGATGAGGCCCTTTTTCAGGAGTCAACAAAATCTTCCATACAAAGCTTAGGAAGGACCAAGCCACTCTATCATTTATCAAGAGTGAGTAAGGTATCCCACTATAATTTGTGGGATCCAAAAACAGATCAAACAACTGGGATGAGTCCTGGTTTCATGACCAGGAGCCCCCTAACAGATCAAGTCCCCTTAGTGTCAACTACAATCAAAAGGTCTAGTTTGTTGACATGAAGGTCCCATAGCTGTCAGTCCATATTCTATGAGTTCCCACTGGTAATAGTAGATGTCGTTTGACTTTGTTATTGTGGGCTTTATGTGTTAGAGAAAGTACATTATTGTAGGATTAGGCATGAGGTTTCTTATTCTCAGAATGCTGCCAAGTGTGTCAGACAACTCCCTGTTGCCTCTGAGTTATACTGTAAATTCTCTAACCTCAAGGACCACAGCAGCCTGCGTGCTGACATACCCCATGCCATAACAGAACCTCTGAAATGTTAAGTGTGATACCTCGATTAAATATTTTCTTTGTAAGTGATGCCATGGTCCATTGTGTCTCTTAACAGCAATGAAAACCTAATAAAGACAGATGTTGGTTCCAGGGACTGGGGTATTTCTGTGATAGTCTGTCCTGATCGTACAATTTATTTCTGATATGTTCTCAGTAGTGTTGTTCTAGTAGTTTTCCTCTCCCTTTATATCTATTTATTGAGATTTATTTCTTGGGGCTATATGCTACTTAAATGGCCATGAAATGGTGCATATGAATCTCCTATTCAGATTACTTCTAATATGACTTGGTGAATGCATTATAATGTCCATGTATAAAATAAGCCAGGGAAGCACCAGAATTACATGACTATGTTGTCAAAGAAGTTTACATTTAGAATGTATTATACATCTTTGTCACATATATGTGCTATTTTAGGATGCAGTGACTTATGGTGATGTGCACATCCACTTCATCAGGAAGAGTGGGCTTTGCTAAATCCTTC
Source organism: Phodopus roborovskii (assembly GCF_943737965.1). Lineage (NCBI taxonomy): Eukaryota > Metazoa > Chordata > Mammalia > Rodentia > Cricetidae > Phodopus > Phodopus roborovskii. The sequence continues at coordinate 131,123 of NW_026126125.1, forward strand.
TCAGAAATGTCTATATACAGATGTGATGCTGGACACCTACAGTAACCTCACTGCTACAGGTAAGACTGGATTTTCCTTCATGTTTTAAAATATGGGACCAAATGTTTCTTGGTTATTGATACTATTCTGTAATTTTGATTGAGAAAAGGGAATATTGAATGAATGAGGCATGGTAGTAAACTTCATTGAATTTACTTACTTAAATTTTGTACAATGTACATCAATATACATCATATATTTTCTGTTATTTCAGGCTACGTTTGGGATGACCATAAAATGGAAGATTATTGTCAAAATTCTAGATGTCATAGAAGGCAAATCTTCATGTGCAAATTTATGTAACTATGGCTATGAAGATATTTTAATGTGTCATGGAAATTTTATTCAAAAGCCACATTTAAAAATTAAACAAATTAAGAAGAGCACCAGTGAAAATAAATGCAGCTTAAAGTATAGTGATGTTTCTCATTTCCTAACAAATTCCTCTACCTCATTGAAAGGTCGCTCTTCTGTGTTTGCAAAGCATTAATGTAAAAAGAGAAGGAAATAATGCCTTTACAGATACCACCCTTTGAATTATAACACCTGGAGTTTTATGGTGTATATTTGCCAGTCTGTTTAGTTTCATACTATTTAGATATTTGAAACTTTATACATGCTGCATAGGTGATAAGTATATGTCCAAGACATTCTAAGGTAAAAGTCTATACTTAAGAAGGCATTTGTGACTTTGCCACGTATATTGAAAGAGTCAGTTTATGAGTGTCAAGGTTGTTAAGGAGAAACCTCAATCCCTATAATAAATGTCTGTTAGAAAAAGAGGCCTAAAATGTGTGCGAGATATGTGTAAGCCTTTTTTTTTTTGGTTAATCTTAATTTAATAAGTATAACATATGATGAGCCAGGCAGTTGTTGCTCATGCCTTTAATTCTAGCACTCATGACAAAGAGGAACATCAATCCCTTATGTTTGTGACCGGTCTCATCTACCAAATGAGTTCCAGGCTAGCCAAGTCTACACAGAGATATTCTGTATCAGAAAACCTAGAAAAAAAAAACAATATATGTTACACTAAATGCAACCCAGGTGAACTTAGATTATGGAACGAAGCAATGTAGTTTCCTAACTTAGGACAGTGAGAAGAAGTGAAAGATATTTAGTAGTCCCCACGTTGAGGATATTTTTTGAGTATGAAACAACTTTAAAATTTGCCAGTATTCCAAAGTCATCTGGAAGATACCAAGAAACTTACGCTGCAGTAAATACTTACGACAATTGGAATGTGTGAATGCTTCCATTTGTACTGGTATATTTGGCCAATGTAGTATGATTTGTATTATGGCAATACTGATAAATGCAATAAATATTGCAAAGCCCTGACTTGGTCTAGTTCTTCTTAATTATGTGAGAAATCTCATGTAAACAGATGCCATAAAATGGGCCATGAAATATAGGCTGTTACTGTGAATCACAGGTATCTTCAATAGAAGCAACAATATCTCATGAGGGAAGCATTACGAATGTAAATAAAACTCATGACCTGATTCTTGTTTACAATTAGGCCAAATTATAAATTTATTTTATACATGTAATAAGTTTCTTTAGTATCATACATGTGGTAAAGTTTTTCATATGCTCATTATCCTTGCAGAAATGAAAGAAGCTATAATGGAATGAACCTTGTGAATATATACACTGAATGTTTGAAATCCTTTTTATGTTACAGGCATCTTAAAAGGCATGTAAAAATTAAAACTGCAGAGAAACCTTATGGAAGTCTTCAGTATGGAGAATTCTTTGCATGTCACAATTTCATCCAACTCTGTGAAAGAACATATAGGATAGAGAAAACCTATGAATGTAGTCAGTGTGGTAAAACATTTGCAAGACATATTATGCTTAAAAGACATATTACAACACATAATGGAAAGAAAACACAAGACTGTAATCAATGTGGTAAAGTCTTTTCAGTATTCAATCATCTCAAAAACATAAAAGAACACATACTGGAGAAAAACACTATGAATGTAGTGAATGTGGTAAAGCTCTTTCACAACACTGGTGTCCCTTAATTCATAAAAGAAAACATACTGGAGAGAGACCTTATGAATGTAATCAATGTGGTAAAGCATTTGCAAGCAATGGTGATCTTAAAAGACATATAAGAACACATACTGGAGAGAAACCCTATGTCCAGGTGAGCTGGCAGATGTGTCCCGGAGGCAGTGTCGTGGTTTGGGAACAGACTCCGTGAAGGATATTTCATCGGTAGACTAAGTGCTGGTATAGTGTTTGCTCTGTGTGCTACATGGGCCAAATGGAGCAGGGGCAGGGATGGTGTGAGATTGTTGACCAGAAGGCTTTTAAGTTTTTCACGGACCAATCTCAGTCCCAGGCGGTGGGTGGCCACATTGCTAGGGCGAGAGGAGGTGCTGTTCCTGGCTCCACAGCCTTGGGAGCCTTTCCTTCTCTCCCCCCCCCCCCCGCCTCGTCTGAGGGAGCCCTCCAGGCCCAAGACAGCACTTCTGGGCGTTCTGAGGCCGAGAGGAGGCGCCATTCACCAGGATGTTTAAGTGAACAGGGAGGCTTTTCTCTTGTGCTCCTCCCAACACACCAGAATCAGTACAGAATTCCTGCTGCTCCGTGTGTTATTTGACCTCACATTTCACCCAAATCATGTGGTCTAGCCCTCCAGATCTGTGTTGTAGTTTAGGATTGATTTTCTTAAGTCTTTCAACTTGTCACTCAATCTCTCCTGCTCTAAAAAGCATACATCTTTGAGGGTGCATATGTGCCACAATTCCTTTCCACCAGTACTCTTGGGAATATACTCCTTGACACTGCTGTGAATCACTTTATCAAAATGTTCCTTTATGTAGGAGTAAGCTGCTGAGTCAGATGATGGGTTTCAGCTTGAATCTCTCTCACTGTTATCAAAAGGAGACCCAGCTGACTGAATGAACTCCCCACACAGCAGTTGCTGCTGTCAGTTTAGGACTAAAGTTTGAACCTATTTTGTAACAACTATGTTGTTTGACTTGGGATTCTTACACCTCGGGAGGAGCAATGAAAAATTTTCTTTTCTAGACACAACAGCTTGTTCGCCACTAATGAACTTGTAAGACTCAGGATTATGGTAGCCTGGCACTGTCACATAGCAGAATGGAAACAAAAACTCTCCCTGCTCAGCCCAGAGTTCCATGAGTACTAGTCTGCCCATAGGTGCAAAGGATCCCTTTAAAAGTGAGACCTCACCCACTTATACTCCCTCCCTCTTCTCTCTTTCAGGCTCTTTGTTCTCTTGCTGCTATGGCTGTTCTCTCCCCTCTCTTCTCTTTCTGCTCCTGTGTTCCTCTTTTCTCCTGTCACCTCTCTATGTGTCTGTTTCTCTTTATCTCTTTTTCTGTTTGCTCCCCTCTCTTTTTTCCCTTTCAAATAAATCTTCTCATTGAAGCTCTGGCTGCCTGGCATGTTTTACTAAAACTTGGTCACCCTCACCTGCCATGGAATCTGCCATGGCCCCCATGCAGGACAACCTTTCAGGTTTATCCTAACCTTGAAGCAAAAGAACAATATTGCAATGAGATATCCACCCTAGCTTTACTCAATACATCTGAGAAGACTTCACTGAATGCAAGCATTGGAGTCTCAGCTGTAAAGTTGTGTAACATATTTCTCTTATTTATCTGTGTCTGTCAAAAGGCAATTGTGAGTACACGTAGTATATGGTGATTCAACTCTTTCCCTGACATTCAAAGTGCTTGCCTGAATTTTAAGTTTTCTGTTTGTTCTTGTGTTAATCCCATGTCTATAAGGTGGACTATTTACTGTCTTAGTCTATGGTATCTAGGATTGCTGGATTTTGCCCAAATTTAAACTGAACTTGTAGAGAAAGAATGACACTTGTCATATACATGTCAGGGTTAGGGACTGATTTTTTTCAACACTTTAGAGGATTTCCCTGTGTATGAGTGTGTATGTATCTTCCATATGATTTTCTTGCCATTTAAAGATGCCCGTGCACCTTTTTGCTTAATCTAAAAATAGTTTCCAAATTGAAATATCTTTATTTTTCCAAACCATTTAGGTTACTGCTTGGTAAACTTGGATGTCTAAGTATAGATATCAAAGATAATAAGGTTGTGATTAGTTCTGTTTTGGTTTGCAGTTTTTGTGCCTGTCTGTGGGTGCATTTTCTTTGTACACAGAAGTTCATGGAGTGAACACTAATCTTGAGCTCTCTCTTATCAAAAGAGTGCTTTGAAGGCCTGATTCTCCTGCCTCTACTTCTACACTCGATGTGCTGGGTTGCAAGCATGTGTTCCTGAGCCTCTCTTGTTTTTTTTTTTTTTTTGTTCTTTGTTTTTTGTTTTGAGGGTCTTTCTATGTTGCTTAGATTGGCCTCAAACTTTGTCTATCTCCCCACATTAGCCTTCTGACTCCTGGAGTTACAGGAATTTCAAGCTGGACCTACCAGAAACTAGACATCACAGAGGAAGTGTTTCAATGACCTCCAGTATAGACAAAGATGCTTAACATTTGGCCTCTGGAACTTTACTGAGGCTACTTAATTTTGGGATTTCATTTTAGTCATCATAAAAGCAAATGAACTCAAAAATGAATTTAGAAGCCAGGCATTGCTGTCCCTCACTTTGAATCCCAGCACTGTGGAAGTAGACCTAGTTGGATCTCTGTCATTTTGAGGTCAGCCTGGTGTGGACAGAGAATTTCTGGACAGGTTCCAAAGCCACAGGAAACCCTGAGTCAAAAACAACAAAAACAAAAACAAACAAAAGAATTTAGCCAAGAAATGGTGGTTCAAGCCTTTAAACTCAGCACTTTGGATACATAGGTGGGTAGATCTGTGATTTGAAGAACAGGGACTACAAAGAGAAAATAAATCTGTCAGTCTCTCTCTCTCTCTCTCTCTCTCTCTCTATATATATATATATATATATATATATATATATTTGTATATATACATATGTGTGTGTGTGTGTGTGTGTGTGTGACCCTGAATTTTGTATACATATGTACATACATATCCAAGTATCCATGGAGATCAGCAGAAATCTCAAGGAGGTGGTTTTGAAACACCAGTTTTTTGGGTTAGAAATAGAATTCCAGTTTTCTGGAAGATGAAGAAGTGTTGTTAACCTGAAATATTTTGCTAACACAAGAGATTCACTACTTGCAGTTAGTTTTTCTGCAGATTATTAATTTTATTAATTGTTCATGTCATTCTTAGCTTCAGCTTTGATTGATGAAACTGGATCCAACAAACTCAACACACCTTCAGGAGTTTTTTGGGAGTAAGTGAAGTTGTAGGTTTTAACCAATTGGGTGCAGAAACAGAAAGAGAGAGAAAACTGGCAGGGGTTGCTTGCTTATAAATAGGAAGGGAACAGTTTAGGACCAGGCTCTGCAGATGGGGTCATTGAAACTGGAGTCATGGAGGTTCCATTGACCCAGCTCCTCATGGCCTCTGCATACACACACTTTATGCAGTCAATTAATGAATGCATGGCTTAGCCATCCAACCTTTGTGAACCTTTGAGATCTTTTGAGATATCAATGTAGAGTGGTCATCTCTGAATGACCAGGAGGGAAAGGAAGGTCACCTGTGGCAAGCAGAGAAGAATGACTCCAGTGCATGAAAGGAACCTGAGCATTAGAGTGGTATGTGACCTGAAAAAGTTCCCTAGGAAGAAGACACAGGCCACGGAGAGGACTTGGATGGGATGACAGCCAGGGGCTGAGGAGAAACCACCTGGGCAGGAGGAGGAGGGTTTGGGAGCAGGAACAAGATCAAGTTGCCCACAACCCTGCGGGAGGTAGAAACCAATAATTCAATTATTATTTTTAGGTAGCACATACTTTTCTGTTTGCCATTATTTCCCTTGTTAATTACAAAACATTCAAATTATAAAAAGTTACAAAGGACACTAGCTGTAAGTGAAGTGACACAAGCCTTTTAATTCCAGGAACAAGGAGGGAGAGGAGAGGTTAGTTTGGTCTACAAAATGATCTCCAGGACAGCCTGGGATTCACAGATAACCCAAGTCTGGAAAAGCAAACAAAAGACAACTGCAGCAAATATGTTTTCATTTATCCCTCAAAATGATAAATAAAATACCCCATATGACCTAAGTGTCTTCCTGCAGTTCAAGACTTGCCCTATGGGAATTATTTTGCAATTTTTCTCAGGGGAAAACTTGTTTGCATTATGTCTTTCATGTATAACAATTTTGGGATGGGCTTTTCTCTTTTCTGACTGGTGATTCTTTTCTCTAACAAGGAGTATTTGTGGTGCACAGTGTTATTAAACTTTAATAAACAACACTCAAGGTTTTTTCAGCTTGTTAGGTGTATTCACCCCAGAGGCTGTGTCGGTGTGTGTGTTTGTTTGTGTGCTTGTTTGTGTGTGTATTCGTAGACCAGAAGACAACATTTGGAGCCTATTCTCTCCACCATGGATCTCAGACATTTAACTCAGGTCCTCTAGACTGGCTCTGAAAATGACTTTATTCCCCATTACCCTTTCAAACCTTGCCTGATTGTATCTTGATACTTTGTTGAGTTCATTATTTAATAACTTTTTAATACAAATATTTGCTTTCCTTATGTGAATTTTGTATACAATGCATGTGACTGCTTGCAGCAGCCATAAAAGTGCACTGAATTACATGGAGCTGGAGTTAATAGGAGTTTATTTGCCACTAACTATACAAGGATACTGGGAAGTGAACACAGGTATTTGACAACAGCAGTAAATACTCTTTGCCACTGATGTAGCTCTACTGCTCCTAATTTAAATTTTTAATTAAAAGATTTTCCTTGTGTAGTTTAATTGCATGAGCTTTATTTGTGATCAAGTACATGCCTGTAATTGTGTGCTATCATAGAGATTTTTAACAACCCAAGGAAACTCTGAGGAGTTGCTTCTAGCTTCTTTTACTTGGGTGACTGTAATTTAATTCCATTTGTCCAATTTGGTATGAAGTGCCACTTCACAATGAGGTAGATCTACCTCAATGACCATTAATTTTAAATTTTAGTTTTAGTTTAAATACAGAGTATTGGTTTTCATCGTGGAATCTTTATACAATTGTGATTATGTGCTTTCCTTGTTTATTTTCTTTCCACACTACTCTCCTATTTCACCCTCACCATATCTAGCTGATTCTATTTCTTGTAGCATTTAGTTCTAAAATATATTTACTATTCTTTACAAGTAAGCTTCTTGAGCGTTTTTCTTATCTACCAATATAGGGTTCAAACAAAAATTAGTTAAATGAAATAGGGAAGAACAATCCATATTCAAAGGAAAAAAAAACAATATGATATGTTAATTCTTAATATCTATGCCCCAAACACATGATGAGGAAACATACCAAAGAGGATTAGACAGGAAGATACTATTGAATTACAGTTAAAATTAACAAACTAGAAATAAAGTAAAATAGAATTATTGAATGAAAAACATATCTGATTTTTGTGAGAAAATCAACCATACAGACAAAATATTATCAAAACTAAGAGACAAAGAATATAACAATTAATAAAATCAGAATTTAAAAGGAGATATAACAATAATCAACAAGGAAAACCACAAAAGAATAAGAAATATTTTAAAAACACTTCACCAAAATTTGGAATATAAAATATATATATATATATATATATATATATATATAGATAGATAGATAGATAGCTATAGATATAGATATATATATAGATAGCTATAGATATAGATATAGATATGTACCACTTACCAAAGTTCAATCAACACCACATGAGATATTTGAATATAGACCTATCAACCATATTGAAATAAAATGAATCATTACAAGCCTCACAACCAAAAATAAGTAAGTACGTACATAAATAAATAAATAAATAAAATCTGAGTGTAAGATTGTTTTACCATTGGAATTTACCAGACTTTCAAAGAAGTGTTGGAAATGTTACTTGTCAACTTATTCCATGATATAAAAACACATGGAACTATACCCAATATATTTTATGATGCCACAGGTGCACAGATATCCATTCATTCAGGCTTTTTGTTTCAAATAATCATACATATTTTATGTCAGATGCTACTACCTTTAACCTGATACAGGGTGCAGTGGAAATTTGGGTTTCTGGCTCTTAACAATCTGGCTATTGCAACAGGTTGACAGACTTGGGGATTCCAATTCAAGAATTCAATTGATGATAACCACTCTGCCTGGTGACCTTCAGATCATTAACCTTACACAACATGGATTTCTAGTATTATGGGTTTTATAAACAGAATCAGAGACACATTTTTTCACATAAATATAGGTGAACAAATACACAACAAAATCCTGGGAAACAGATTCTAAAACAGGACAAAAGATCATCCAAACCAATAAGGAGGCCTCATTGCACAGAGGGAGTGATAATACAACACACAAAAAAAAATCAAGATATATAATGCACAATAAAAATAAACTTTAAAAAAACATAAGTATTCCTTTTATTTTACATATTGATGCCAGTTCCCTCTCCCTCCCTCATTCTCTCTTCCACCCTCTCATTCCCCATGACCACCCAACTCTCCTACCACTCCACACTCCACATGTAGGGTGATGCCTTTCAGGAGGGCTCATGTAAATCTTTCAAGTCATTTGTAGTAGGGGCTAAGAAATTTCTGCTATATCTATGTTAAGGGAGTATCCCTCCATGGGGGATGTGATCCCAAAGTTCTTGTGATCCATTCTACCACAATGATCACCAAGGTTTTATCCATTATAACCCTAAACAGGAAAGAGCCAAGAATTCCCTGAACTGGAGAACAGATTTTAAAAGAAATGAGGTACGTTTACACAATGTGATATTTACTCAACTGTAAAAGCTCTGGCATGAAAAAAAAAATGTTTGCCTCGGTTCTCACTGCTAATGCCTACTACCATAAAAGCAGGGAATCAAAATTTCTTCCTGCCCCTCCTTTTTTCTTCTGTGACCACTACTGTTTTACAGTTGGTCACTGAACTCCATTCATACACAGGTCCCTCTTCATGGTTAAGTCCACCATAAATGTTGGAGGGACTGGAAGAAACAGGTTCACTGTGGTATTTTTTCTTTTCACAGAATAATCAATGTCTTGCCTGGACACAATGCAAACTGTCTTCCCAGGACTAAGCAGCTGTATAAAATTACAAACAACTCCTCAATTAAACAGTGTGAGGCAAGCCTGAGCCCTAGGACTCTTTAATCTAAACAACTGGTTCCAAAGGTTCTTAATGCTGTGTCACTGTAATGCAGTTAGTTCTCCCCATTCTTGCAACCTAAAAACTATAAAATAGCTTTCACTACTACCTCATAACTATAATTTTGTTACTGTTGTGAATCATAAATATCTGTGTTTTCTGATTCTAAACATCAATACAGGAGACCACCCTAATTGGAAACTACAAGACTGCCACCAACCAACAATTTGAGCTTCTGTGGAAAGGCTATCATAAATTGTCTTCCAGGAGAGTGAGATCAACAACTAACTTATCCCTGGAGCCCTAAATTAATGCCTGTTGGAAACAGGAGAAAACACCAATACATGAACACTGAGTTGATGTATAACCCAGATGCAGATGGAGAGGACAAGACCAGGCTGCAGAAACACATAGAGATAGATACCTCAACAAGGAGGAGTAAATGGGCCACCAGACTGATAGCTGAGAAGCCAGCATGGGACTGACTCAAGCCCCTGAATAGGTGTCTCACCAGAAGTACTGAGCAGTCTAAGGGACCTCAGACAGTGGAGCCAGGATATATCCCTTGTGCACAAAAGGACCTTGCAAACACATCCCCCATGGAGGGATAACTGCCTTCACCTAGAGACAGGAGAGAAGCCCTAGTCCTTACTTCACATGACCTGTTAGAGCTACATGATCCCAACTGGATGTCATTACCCTACAAATGGAATTGGGGCGGGGGAATGGGAGGGGAGGGTGGTTAGGGTGCATGTGAGAAGGCCGAGTGGGTAAAAGGGAGAGAGGGAAGTAGGGAGGAGAGGGAACTGGGATTGACATGTAAAATAATAAAATAAATAAAAACTGGTCACTATTACAAATATATCCAACATTTTCTCTTACATTATCTAGTACAAAAGATTTATCCAATTTTACTAGGAATTTTGGGGGTTAATGGATTGTCTTATGCATAGTGTAATTAATTTTTTAATTGAAACTTTAAAGGAATTTCAAATTTAATAAAGCATTGTGCAGTAAGTTGACTTGGCTCAAACCATATTAAAAAGGCATTTCAAATTAAATAAACAAGTGTCTTGCACTCTAAATTTGTCTTTTCTAGTGCCTCATACCCTGCATTTATAGAGAACAGAATATGTACTTTCCTTATCCTGAATTACCATTTACTTTTAGTTAGCCAGCAGGTGGAGTCATCATATGCCTAAAACAGAATTCATAATGTAAATGCCATCTGTCCTTAGAACCCAAGTTTGTTTTAGTTTCTTCACTAAAGTCTATAAATAAAGTAAATAAAACCTTCAAAAGAAAAAAGAAAAGAAAAAGAAATTTACTGAAATCAAAGCAAAAATATTTGTTATATATGTGTGTTTGTAATGTAACTGAAGGTTTTCAGACAATGGCATTTGTCTGTATACTGGACATCAACTTTGTGGGATCTACTTTGGTCTGCAACTTGTGAAACACGGGGATAATGAAATTCTAATTTCCTCAGGAACCTCATTGTGGAAAAAGACTCATGTCTTCCAAATAAGAATGTCTGTATTAAAGAAAATTTGACTTCTTATCTGAGCACATTACAGGAAAAACAGGAACTGAGAAAGTGGGAGGGTTTTAAATATGGGGATATTCACTATTTGGCTTATTTAGATTATTTAGTTCTGCATACATTTGCATTTTTCAAAGTTTGTTTGGACACCTTATGTGCATTATTAAACATATATTTCTTTATTGTTCCAAATTAGTCAAACAAAATAAATATGATTTAAGGTTTTAGTATTTTCTGATTTTCCTTTTAAGACTTTCTTTTTAAGACTAGTGTTACTGTGACTCCCAGTCTGGCCAAGAACACACCAATGCAGACAAAGTTTTCCTAGGACATCAGAGAGATCTGTTGATCTTGACTACAGTGTGTATGTCTCTAGATAAGTTGATTCAATTAATTGGCTTACTGTGGATGAGTGACTGACCCTCACCAGTTAGGGTAACCAGGACACAGGCTCTGTTGGTTAGTCCAGCAACAGAAGAAATTTCTGATCATTTCCATCCTTTTTTTGCCTCAAATTCCACTGATTTCCAAATATAAGAAGTATTATCTTCCTCATCATTGAGTCTGTTTTAACTCATCAAAGAACCTGGGAAAAAATACTGCCTTTTCCTGCAGATGGAGAAACCATGGCTGAGAGAGATTAAATGGATTTTGAATTATGTTAAGTGTAATTCCTCATCCCTTCATTCTAACGCCTCACTAAGGAAACAGAAGCCACCACCTAATCCAGGCATGGTTGCAGAGGCCTATAATCATTGTATTTAGAAAGTTGAGGTGGGTGTTTCATTATTTCAAAATCATCCAAGATGAAAATGGTCCATGGGGTATTGTGTGAGCACCAAAGAACAAAGAGGGTACAGGACAATATCCATAAACTTCCCCAAAGCTCTAGGAATTCAGGGCATTGTCAACAGCAATTGTTAACTAAGCTTTTTACCGCCCCACCATTCTTAATCTTGTTAATGCATCCTGACTAAGGTAGCCCAGGTCATTTTTTGTTCAGATGCATAGTGCATTATCCTGAATTTGGAAAAATTAGCCACAGGCAAGGATGAGCTCCCTAACTTCATATGCAATAACACATGTTCAGTCCTCAAACCATATAACCAAGATAAGTGAACTCTAGTTTCATTTGTATGTTTGTACATACATATTCACAAGTGCTTATCAAGAAAGGAATTTGAATTGAAGAATATGGGAAGTGATGGAGAAAAGCCAGGAAGGGGTAAATGTGTGAAATAAATTTTAAATAATAGGTATGAGAATACATTTTAAATAATAAAGATGACTAGAAATATAGCTTAGCACTTAAGAGCACTAGGTGTTATTACAAAGGACACAAATACCATTCTCAGAAACCATAACAGATAGCCATCTTCTGTAACTTGACTTCCAAGGGAGATGCTACTCCATCTCAGCCTTTGCAGGTACTCTGCCCAGGTGGCTAGAAGCAAATAGCCATACACATTAAATAAACAAAATTAAAAATGGTCACAGCCCTGTCATAGACATCAGGTAGACCTAGCTAAGATGAACTTCTGGTCCTGCATGGAAGCAGCCTTGACCTTCCTGTGAAGCATCATGCTCAGAGATTAAATTCAGCCATATTCTGAGATTGAAATAGTTCAAAATAACTGCTTGTCTAAAAACGGCATCCAGGGTGCAGATGTGTAAATTGTCCTTCATGCTTTCTGTATTTGTGTCTTATTTCCTTTGTATGTGTGGGATTAATAGACTCTGATACATCTTTAAAATATATTGAGATATTTTATACTGTAGATTATAATTTCTGGTCTAAAAGATGGATTTTTTTTTTTTTTTTTTTTTTTTTTTTTTTTTTTTGCTGTAAGACTTCATCTCTCTTAGTGGCTGTACTTGCATTCTGTTGTCCCTATTTAAATTGCTTGAAGTATGTGCTGGGGCCTGATCCTAAAAGAGACTTAAGGATGATATCATACATGGGATGGAAAATTTGTTCTAGACTGTCTTCTTGAACATATTTTGAACATATTTGTTCTTTTGGGCATGTTCCCCACCCTGCTCCCAAATAAATCACACACAGTGGCTTATTCTAATTTTTGAATACCTGCCATTCCTTAACTTGCTTGTTTCCTGCTAGCTTTTCTTTTCTTTAAATTACCCCATCTACCTTAGCATCATGGATTTTCCATTCCTTACTTCTGTGTATCTTACTTTCACTCTTACTCTGTTTTAGAATACCGGGATGTGCCCTGATTTTCTTGCTCCTTCATCTCCCCTGCTGGATTTCTCACATTTATTCTCTCTGCTTTCCAGCCCTGCCTATCCTTTCTTCAGCCTTGCTATTGGTTAGTCAGCACTTTATTAGACCATCAGGTGCTCTACACATGCAAATTTCCATAGCTTCACAGACCTAAACTAACTCCAAAGTAAAGAATGAAAATCATCTTTCCCAGAATAATTTAATATATGTTCCATGGCATAAACAAATTAACATAACTAAAAATAAATTTCCACAAATAAATTTGAGATTAGCAAAAGTTTGATGCACAAAGTTCTTAAAGGTACTTGGGTTTATTAATCATTTAACTGTGTGGAGTGAATTCTTCCTGGGAAGACATATTAAGGCTATAACAGCCATACCTCTACAATTACAGAAAATGTTTCTGAGACAGCACTATTTTGTTGACTCGGGTGACTTTGGTTCCTATTTCCCAGGTCAATGAACATACTTACCTCTTAATTTTCAAATTACACCCCAAAATTAATGTGCTATACCATCTCTCAGTTTTCAAATTACAATTTAGAGTCCTGTAGTCAACTATCCACTGCAGTTACCAGTAAAGGAATTCTTGTGGAGCATGTCTCCTGTGTTCAAATCCAAATAGGAGGAATAGTTTCTTCTGCACACTACAGGGGGAAATGGTAGGCAATAAGTCGCTTGATTTACCATGAAGGAAAATGTCCAGAAGGTAGCAACATTTAGTAATTACATGATTTCCCAAGATTGGGATTGTGGTTGTCAGTCCTAAATGCCATGTTGATTTTGTTCACAATGTTCTTGAGTTTTGCTGTATTCCTTTTGTGCATTATTTTCTGATTAGGCTCCTTCCACATTTGTATACTTCCTTTAATAACCAAATCAATTGGTTCACATTAGCAAGGGACTTGCTCTTAAATGTGGCACAATTCTGTAATCAATCTGGAATAAATCTCTTTTTCACATGAAAGACGGGACTTTGAAACATGCTATCTTGTACTTTCTACTCACCATTTGCAGTCACTCATGTCTACTTAGCCAATCTGAGACTCAGGAAGATATGTTTAACTGAAGGGAGGATTCTTCTAAGAGCCAGGGATCTGCCTTACTTTCACTTGTGAGAATTTCTAACCTGGTGATGTGTGCACTTTTCTTTGGGGTCTGCTGTAGGTTGAGTGAATGAAAGCCCCACAGTCTTGATGGTAATATAGGATATGCGGTTCCTAGAAGGGAATGAGTGGCTTGGGAAGGTGTGTGAGATTCCCTTGTTCCCAGATTGAGAGTTGCAGCAGCTGATGCTGAGCCCCTGGAGCTGTTCTTTCCCCAGCTGGGTGGGAACCAGCAGCCAGAAACTGGTTGAACTTGCTTCTTGCCTGTGTGTCCTATATCTGCTTGTCATTTTCTTCCTTGCAATTTCATTGGGCAGGACACCAGTCTTTGGTCACATCACATTGTGGAATGTGCCTGTTCATAGTGTCATAGCAGGGCATCTGGAGCCAGACTGTGCTTAGAATATGTCTGATATTAACATTCCTTTGAATTGCTGATAACTATTGTTCTTGGATTGTCATAATAGAAGACATGTGTGCCAAAAGCAGATAGCCCTCATCTCTCTAGTATGTTCCAGATGTTCTAAACTTTTAATATTTCACATTTAGGTTCAGGATTTAACAGGAGTTAATTGTATCAAGCTTGTAAATGATATCTCATATGGACAATAGTAATTGACTACTGAAGTTTTGTAGAGAGTCATAAAAACTTCCCTTATCTTAGGAGACATTAATTCACACAAAGTAGAATTTAGATATATGGCTCCTTCCAGACTAGTCCAGATTTATTTGACCTTTATGGTAATCACACCTGTTAGAAATTGATTTGCTAAGATGTAAATGTTTGTGCATCAGGATTAGCAGCATTTAATTTGCATGTCTATAATGAAAGAGAAAATCCTGATTTTACAATCAGTGAAACGCCAACCAAACATAAAAGAACAGTCCTCTAAATTGCTTTTCAAGGTTCATAACAGGGGTGAACAAAAAAATAAATCTTGGTGTAAATTAAAGATTTATTTATTCTAGAATAATTTATCTTCAGCTTTTTTGAAAAATGTATTTGAGGGAATGTCAGGTATGTTGATTGAGGTCACATGAACCGTATCTGTAGCAAAGCAGGACATTGCCCTCATAATCTTCTTGACTAAACAACCTATATTCTTGGATTGCAAATATATAGTACAGCAGAGTTCTAAAATTACCAGTCTATGTCATTTAAGGCTGTGTCCTAGCCCTGACAAAAAATAAATAAAATAAAAAAGGATTTGCATGTGGAGCATAGCTTCTCTCTTTAGACCATAATAGGAGTAACACTGCACTGTATACAGTTCAAGAGAAACACTCTAGGCAATGGTGAGATTACAACTTGCAGTTTAAAGCAGTGAGGTGCATGGGTCTCCATTAAAAGAAGGGCATGATGGTGCAGGTTGAGTGACTTTCTGTGTCACTCAATTTGGGCGTTGTTCTTTCCAAACTACTTCCTGCTGGTAAGGGGCACTGTCATGGGGGATTCGAAGAAGATTCAGAAATCCTGGCTGTAGTTTGTCCAGCTGTTTTGAATGTAGGATCACCTCCTACTCTGTTTCAGGTGGTCTGGTGTGATAAAACCACATTAATCTGGAAGGAATCCACATCTTATCATTTTCTGTGGAAAAAAAAAATAGAAATCATTTTCCCCAGTAACTTGTCCTTCAACTTAAATTTTGGAGTAAAGCATTTTTTTTAAAATTTAATTTATTATTTTACAAGTCGAAACCAGTTACCTCTCAATCCCTCCTTCCCTTCTTCCCTCTTTCCCTCCCTATTACCTTCTCTGCCCTCTCATGCGCTCTCAACACCCCCCCCTCTCCTGCCCCCCCCCCAATAAAATGGGTGGGGGAGGGGTGGCGGTTGGGGGGGGGGGGTGTGGGGGGGGGGGGGGGGGGGAGGAGGGGGGGGGGGCCCCCCCCCTCTTTGGTGGTGGGGGGGGTTATTGGTTGGGGGGGGAGATGTCCGGGGTGTCCTGTGTGGGGGGGGGGGGGCCCCCGCCCCCCGGGTTGGGGGCTCTTGGGGGCGCCGGGCCGCGGGGGCGGGGTCGAGGGGTCGGGGGCGGGGCCCTGGCCCCGTTGGCGGCTCCCGGTCTGGGTGTTGGGGGGGTGTGGGTTCCCCGTGGTGGGGGTGGGTGTGTGTGTGTGGTTGTGGTTTTGCCTCGTTCTCTTCTCCTGTGCCTGTGGGGGTTCGGTGGGGGGGGGGGTTTATGTATGGGTGTTTGATCTTGTTTTCAACAGGCTTTAATCAAGGGTTCCATGGATAAGTAAGTTGTCGATCTCACTCTCAGGGAAGAGCATTAATGATAGCCTTTCCACAGAAGCTCAAATTGTTAGTTGGGAGCAGACTTGTAGTACTCTAGACCATTCTTTGTGTTCAATTTTATCTTCAAACCAATATTGGCTCCCTCTTTTATGTTCTCTCTCTCTCTGCCTCTGTCTCTCTCTCTCTCTTTCCTATCTTCTATTCCTAAACAGACTCAGTCTTCCTGGTCACACGTGTTTTCCTTTCCTCCCCCTCATTTTCTCCTACTTCTCTCTCCTTTTGCTGCCCCCCCCCACTTCACCTGAGCTCTGATGGACTTGTCTCTTCCCAGTTCTATGAGGGACTTTATATGAATCTCTTAGAATACACCTTGTATCCTAATTCCTCTGGTGATGTGAATTATAGGCTGGTGATCCTTTGATCTAGATCTAACATCCATATATGAGTGAGTACATACTGTGTACCTCTTTTTGTGACTGGGTTACCTGACTCAGGATGGTTTCTTCAAGTGACATCCACTTGCCTGAGAATTTCAAGATACTATTATTTTTTTCCTGCAAAGTAGTATTCCATTGTGTAGATGTGCCACATCTTCATTAACCATTCTTCAATTGAAGAGCATCTAGGTTACTTCCATATTCTTGCTATTACAAATGGTGCTGCTATAAACATAGTTGAACAGATGTCTTTTTTGCATTGATGTGAATCCTTTGGGTATATGCCTAAGAGGGGGATTGTCGGTTCCTATGGTAAACTAATTCCCATTTTCCTGAGGAACCGCCATACAAATCTCCAAAATGGCTGTATGAGTTTGCACTCCCACCAGCAGTGGAGGAGTGTTCCACTTTCTCCACATCCTCTCCAACATAAGTCATCACTGGTGTTTCTAATTTTAGCCATTCTGGCAGGGGTAAGATGGTATCTCAAAGTTGTTTTGATTTGCATTTCCGTGATAGCTAAGGACTCGAAGCATTTTCTTAAGTGTCATTCAGCCTTTATGATTTCCTCTATTGAGAATTCTTTCTTCCGTTCTGTACCCCATTTTTTAATATAGTTATTTGGAGTTTTCTTGACTGGTTTCTTGAGTTCTTTGTATATTTTTGAGATCAGCCCATTGCCAGATATAGGATTGGTGAAAATCTTTTCCCAGTCTGTGGGCTGCCATTTGGTCTTGTCCACTGTATCCTTTGCCTTACAGAAAGTTCTAAGTTTGAAGAGGTCCCATTAATTAATTGATTCTTTCAGTGTCTGTGCCCATGGAGTTACTTTCAAGAAGCGGTCTCCTATACCAATTTGTTCAAGGGTACCTCCTACTTTCTCTTCTAAGTGGTTCAATGTGGCTGGATTGATGTTGAGGTCTTTGATCCATTTGGACTTGAGATTTGTGCATGGTGACAGACATGGGTCTATCTGCAATCTTCTACACACCATCATCCAATTGTGCCAGCACCATTTGTTGAAGATGCTGATTTCGCACCATTGTATAATTTTAGCTGTTTTGTCGAAAATCATGTGTTCATGGGTGTGGGGATAGATATCAGGATTTTCAATTCGATTCCATTGTTCCACTTTTCTATTTTTATGCCAATACCAGGCTGTTTTCAGAACTATACCTCTGTAGTAGATCTTAAAGTCAGGAATGGTGATGCCTTCTGAAGTTCTTTTATTGTATAGGGTTGTTTTGGCTATCCTGGATCTTTTGTTTTTCCATATGAAGTTGATTATTATCCTTTCAAGTTCAGTGAAGAATTGTGGTGGGATTTTAATGGGGATTGC
This sequence comes from Phodopus roborovskii, assembly GCF_943737965.1. Classification (NCBI taxonomy): domain Eukaryota; kingdom Metazoa; phylum Chordata; class Mammalia; order Rodentia; family Cricetidae; genus Phodopus; species Phodopus roborovskii. The sequence goes on from NW_026126125.1 coordinate 149,264, forward strand.
ATTGAATCTGTAGATTGCTTTTGGTAAGATTGCCATTTTTACTATGATTATCCTACCTATCCAAAAGCAAGGGAGATCTTTCCATATTCTTGTATCTTCTTTAATTTCTTTCTTCAGAGTCACAAAGTTCTTATTATATAAGTCTTTTACTTGTTTGGTAAGCGTTACACCAAGATACTTTATGTTGCTTGTGGCTATTGTAAAGTGTGATGTTTCTCTGATTTCTTTCTCTGTCTCTTTGTCGTCTGAAAAAAGTAGGGCTACTGATTTTTTTGAGTTTATCTTGTATCCTGCTAGTTTGCTGAAGGTGTTTATCAGCTGTAGGAGTTCCCTGGTAGAGTTTATTGGGTCGCTTATGTAAACTATCATATCATCTGCAAATAGAGACAGTTTGACTTCTTCCTTTCTATTTGTATCTCCTTGATCTCCTTTTGTTGTCTTGTAGCATTGGCTAGAACTTCTAGTACGATATTGAAGAGATATGGAGAGAGAGGATAGCCTTGTCTTGTTCCTGATTTTAGAGGAATTGGCTTAAGTTTCTCTCCATTCAGTTTGATGTTGGCAGTTGGTTTGCTGTATATTGCTCTTATTATGTTCAGATATGTTCCTGTTATCCCTGACCTCTCCAAGACCTTTATCATGAAAGGGTGTTGAATTTTCTCGATGGCTTTTTCTGCATCTAGGGAGATAATCATATGGTTTTTCTTTTTCTGTTTGTTTATATGGTGGATCACATTGATAGATTTTCATATGTTAAACCATCCCTGTATTCCAGGTATGAAGCCTACTTGGTCATGGTGGATGATTTCTTCAATACATTTTTGAATTTTGTTTGCCAGTATTTTATTGAATATTTTTGTATCAATGGTCATCAGGGGTATTGGTCTGTAGCTTTCTTTCTTAGTTGTGTCTTTTTGAGGTTTGTGTTCCAAAGTTATTGTGGCCTCATAAAAAGAGTTTGGCAATCTTCTGTTTCTATCTTGAGGAGCAGTTTTGAGGAGCAGTGGTATTAGTTCTTCCTTGAATGTCTGGTAGAAGTCTGCGCGCTGAATCCAATTGGCCCTGGACTGTTTTTGGTTGGCAGGCTTTCATTGACTGCTTCTATTTCATTACGGGTTTTAGGTCTATTTAAGTTGTTTGTCTGTTCTTGATTTAATAGTTATCCAGAAATTTGTCCTTTTGCTTTGAATTTTCAATTTTTGTGCAATAGAGATTTTCAAAGTATGACCTGAAAATTGTCTGGATTTCCTCTGTGTCTGTTGTTATGTTCCCCGTTTCATTACTGATTTTGTTAATTTGCATGTTCTTTCTCTGGTTGTTTTGTTAATTTGGATAAAGTTTTGTCTGTCTTGTTGAATTTCTCAAAAAACTAACTCTTCGTTGCATTGATTTTTTGTATTGTTTTCCTGGTTTCTATTTTGTTGATTTCAGCCCTCAAGTTGATAATTTTCTGGCGTCTACTCCTGCTGGGTAAATGTGCTTCTCTCTGTTTTAAGGCTTTCAGTTGCCCTGTTAAATCTCTTATGTGACTATCCTGTGTTCTTTATATGGGCACTTAGTGCAATGATCCTCCCTCTTAGCAGTGCTTTCAAGGTGTCCTATCAGTTCAGGTGTGTTGTATCATCATTCTCGTTGAATATTAGAAATTCCTTAATTTCTTTCTTCATTTCTTCTTTGACCCAGGAGTGGTGCAATTTCACATTCTTCAGTTTCCATAAATTTGCAGGTTTTCTGCTATTTGTGTTGTTGTTGAATTCCAATTTTAAAGCATGGTGGTCTGATAAGATACAAGGGACTATTCCTATTCTCTTGTATCTGGTGAGGTTTGTTTTGTTATGTCACCTAGTATGTGGTTGATTTTAGAGAAGGTTCTATGTGGAGCAGAGTAGAAGGTATATTCTTTTGTCTTTGGATGGAATGTTCTATAGATGTCTGTTAACCCCAGTTGAGACATAACTTCTGTTAATTCTTTTGTTTCTTTGTTGAGTTTCTGATTTGTGGTCCTGTCTAGTCTTGAGAGTGGTGTATTGAAGTCTCCCACTATAAGTGTGTGAGGTTTTATATGAGCTTTGAGTTTTAGTAGTGTTTCTTTTACGAATGTGGGTAACTTTGTATTAGGGGCATTGATGTTCAGAACTGAGACTTTGTGATGATGGTTTTCTCCTCCGATGAATATGAATTGACCGTCTTCATCTCTTTTGACTAATTTTGGTTTGAAATCCAATTTGTTAGATATTAGGATAGCTATGCCTGCTTGCTTCTTATTTCCATTTCATTGGAAAATCTTTTCCCAACTCTTTACCCTGAGGTAATGTCTATCATTGAGGCTTAGGTTTCTGGTATGCAGCAGAAGGATGGATTCTGTCTTCGTATCCGTTCTGTTAGTCTCTGTACTTTTATAGGTGAGTTAAGACCATTAATGTTGAGGGTGAGTAGGGACCATTGATTGTTGATGCTTGTTTGATTTTGATTTGTTGTTGGCAGTGGTATTGTGAATATATTAGTTCTGCTTCACCTTGGGTTTCTGGTGTAGTTGGATTATCTGTTGCCTACATTTTTGTTTGCATAGTTTCCTTTCTTGGGTTGGACTTTTCGTTCCAATACTTTCTGTAGGGATGGATTTGTATATACGTATTCGAAAATCTGGTTTTGTCATTAAATATCTTGTTCTCTCCATCGATAGTGATTGAGAGTTTTGCTGGATATAGTATCCTAGGCTGGCATCCATGTTCTCTTAATACTTTTAGATCATCTATTCAGGACCTTCTGGCCTTGAGAGTTTCCATGGAGAAGTCTGGTGTAATTTTGATAGGTCTGCCTTTATATGTTACTTGTTCTTTTTCATTCACTGCTCTTAATATTCTTTCTTTATTCTGTATGCTAGGGCTTTTGATTATTATATGTCGAGGGGTCTTTTTTCTTTGGTCTAGCCTATTTGGGCTTCAGCATTGCTTCTTGTTCTTTCATGAGCAGGTTCTTCTTCGGATTTGGAAAGTTTTCCTCAATGATTTTGTTGAATATGTTTTTTGTACCTTTGAGCTGGGCTTCCTCACCTTCTTCTATGCCTATTATTCTTAGGTTTGGCCTTTTCATGGTGTCCCACATTTCCTGGATGTTTTGTGTTAAGGATTTGTTGGATTTATGATTTTCTTTGGTTGATGAATCTATTTCTCCTTGTTTATCTTCTGCACCTGAGATTTTCTTCTCCCGCCTTTAAATTTGTTGTGTTTGGTTTTTTGCTGTTTTTTTAATTTTTTTCCCCAGTTTTCAATTTTTCCAGCATTCCTTCAATTTGTGTTGCCTTTATTTTCTCTATTTCAGTTTTCAAGTCTTGAAGTGTTTTCTTCACCTGCTTAATTGTTTTTTATTGGCTTTCTGTATTTTCCTTAAGGAATTTGTTCATTTCTTCCACTTTTTTGTTTGTTTTTTCCTCTATCATTTTTATGATGGTAATTTTTAAGTTGTATCCTTCTGCTTACTCTGCTTTGTTGTTGTGTTCCATTCTAGTTTGTGTAGATTCCCTAGATTTTGGTGGTGTCATGCTTGTCTTTCTGTTGTTAGGTGTTCTCTTGTATTGCCTTCTCTCTGTGGTACTTCCCCGATGGGCTTATGTGGGTCTGAGATTCAATATCTGTAGCTCTGTGTGTTCCACGCTCTCTAGGAGGTTTCTGTGCAGATAGGGATCCAGGGATGTGGTCAAGGATGAGGATCCAGAAGCAGATGCCAGCAGATACTCACAGTGGTCCTCTGGCCAATAGCTCTGGACAATAGCTCTGGACAATAACTCTTGCCAATATCTGGCAGAAAAGGGCAAGGGCTGAGCTGGAACTTGAGAAAGTTTTGTAGGATAGTTGGATCTCACTGGAAACTGAAGCTCTCCAACTGAGACCTCTTTCTTTGGCTGAGGCCCGGAATTTGGGGTCAAGGATCTTACACACAGGAACTCAGAGTGGACCCACAGAGATAGGCAGATCTCTGGGAGGGGCCCAGGACTCCAGCAGAGGACTGGAGGTGGGGTCAGAGATGAAGCATGTGGAAATTAAGGGTGGTCCCGCATGGATAGTCATGTCTCCTTTGTTCAGAGGTGCTCAGAGAAGTCTCCAAAGTAGGGTGGACTGTTGGCTCCACCCTCTGTCCCAGTCCTCAATCAGAGCAGCAGGACCGTGGATGGGATAGGGCACAGGGTAGGGGGGATAGGCTGGTGGTGGGGATGAGAGGGGGTGTATCAGAGCTCCTAGGGTTCTATCGATGGGGACAGGAGACAGGAGCAGCAGTATCAGGGGCCAACCCGGGGAGTTCGGGCAGGGGAGGGGGGAAAAGAGGTTGTAGGGGACAGGCAGCCCCGATTGGGCCCAAACTCACTGTGGCCAATAGCTGGCGGAAGAGGACAAGGACTGAGCTGCAACTTGAGAAGGTTTTGCAGGATAGTCGGATCTCACTGGAAACTGAAGCTCTCCAGCTGAGACCTCTTTCTTTGGCAGAGGCCAGGATTTGGGGGTCAATCGTTCTTATATACTTTTAATTTATTTTGGCCTTTTCTGATGTGGAGTTGTTAAAAAAAATCTCCCATTTTTTAAGCTGACTATTTGCCTGACTGACAGTGTCCTTGGTCTTATACAATCCTTGCAGTTTCATGGGGTCACATTTATTAATCGTTTTTCTATTCAGGAAATTTTCTCTAATGCCAGCCTATTCAAGGTTTTTACACACTTGGTCTTATATCTTCTTCAGTGTGTCTGAATTTCTGTTGGGGAATTTGACACACTGGACTTGAGTGTTGTGCAGGGGGATGTATATGAATCTATTTCAAATCTTCATGCAAAAATTCAGTTTCACTTTTTTTTCCATTTTATATTCATGAATTTCCTTATCAGAAATCTTGTGTGCACATGTGTTTTGATTGATGTCCATATCTTTAATTCCATTCCGTTGTTGAACATGTCTGTTTTCCTGCAAGTGCCATGTTGTTCTTTTACTGTTGAGTAGTTTTACCTATCTTTTTTTTTTATTCATGTGAAGATGCAAACTGTACTTTGTAAGTCTTTGATGAAGTATGTTTTAAGTTTTATGGGTATTGTGTTGAATCTGTAAATTTTTGTTAGATGGATGGCCTTTTCACTGGGTTAATGTTTTTTCTACCTGGTCACATCTTCTTCAAAGTCTTTCTTCCTATGCTGAATGTTTTTTAGCATACATTGTCTCACTAGTTTGGCAAGAATTACTAGAACATAGTTTATAATGTATGAGGATGTTGTTATGAGTATGGTTTTCTTTAATTCTTACTCAGTCTGTTTGTTGTTTTTATATAGAAAGACTACTGTTTGTTTGTTTGGTTGGTTGGCTGGTTTCTTGTCACTCTATTACTCAGTCACTTTATTGAATGTGTTTATCACCCGTTCTTCTCTAGCCGAGTTTTTAATATCATTGATGTGTACCTACAAGTAACAATAGTTCAATATCTTCCTTTCCAAATTATACTCCATTGATATCTTTCAGTTGTATTATTGGTCTAACTAGTCAAGTTATGTCTTGTCAAGTACTGTGTCTTGTTTTCCAGGCTTAATTTGTTTGTCAGGCTTAATTTGAGGTTTTCACTTTTTATTTTATGTTGTCTATAGCCTTTCTGTAAATATTATTCTTTATGTGTATATATGCATCTCATATCTCTAATCTCTTCAAGACTTTTATAATGTTTGATTCTGTCAAAGGCTTTTTCACCATGTAATGGGATGAACAACAAAAATAAAAATGTCAGGTTTTTGGTTCAGTTAACACATCTTAGTGGACAAGACATAATAGCACCAAACCTACATCTTACAGGACACTTATCTCCAAAATATACAGAGAAGTCAAGTAACTAGTCACCCACAACCAAATAAACTGAAAGACCAAAAAGTGAAGTTAAATGAAGGACGGTCTGACCTGGAAAGCTAACCAATATCTGTTCCTTGGATTTTGCTAGCTTCCTCCCACCAGGCCCTGAGATGACAAGAATTCACACTGCCCCTCCTTTCCTGTGAGTCAACAGGTGGTAAATAGAGTCCTTAGGAAACAAAGAGATAGCTGTAAGTCTGGTTTGCCCAGACAAGATTAATTAGCACACCCTGAGGCCCTAAGGTCTGCTGACCCTAATAGCAAGACCATCTGGCCTCCAAGGGTCATGTACTCAATGGACAGAGGGTCCCACCCCCTCCATAAGCTAGTGGGTTTGCCTTTAAAAACACCTGGGCCCAGGGGAGGGGACTTCTCTCTAGCCTGCATGCTGGAGGAGCCCATTTGCGCAAACGTTTCCTGTTCATTACAGCCTCTTGCGTTTTGTAGCAACTGGACTGGACATTGAGTTCTTGGGGTATCGCCTGAACCTGGAAGACTCCTCATGAAAGTCTTACAAAACCTATTAAAAGTTGGATAAAAAAACTGAAGAGAGAATTCTCAATAGAGGTATCCAAAATGGCTGAAATACACTTAAGAAAGTGCTCAGCATCCTTAGCTATAAGGGAAATACAAATTAAAACAACTCTGAGATATCTTACTCCAGCAAGAATGGCTAAAATTAGAAACAACAATGACAACTTATACTGGAGAGGATTGTGGAATGGGTAATACTTCTCCACTGCAGGTGGGAGTGCAAACTTGTACACTGATCTTGGAGATCAGTATGGCAGTTCCTCAGGAAAAGGGAGTCACTCTACCATAGAACCTGGCAATAACCTTCTTAGGAATATACCCAAGTAATACTTACCCATGCAACAAAGACATGTATTCCCCTATGTTCAGAGCAGCATTATTTGTAATAGCAAGAACTTCTAAGCAACCTAAATTCCCCTAGAATATAGAATGGATGAAGATGATGTGAGAAATTTCCACAATGGAATACTATGCTGCAGAAAACAAACACACACACACACACACACACACACACACACACACACACACACACAGCAATCTTGAAATTCTCAGGCAAATGGAAGTAACTTGAAGAAACTATCCTGAGTGAGGTAACCTAGTCAGAAAAAAGGAGAACATGGTATGTAGTCACTCATATATGGATTTTCAACACAGTGCAAAATATCACCAGTGTATAATTCACTTCATCAGATAAACTAGAAAACAAGGAGTATTCTAAGAGATTCAAATAAGGTTCATCACAGAATGGGTAAGTGATAAGATCTCCTGAGTAATTTGGGAGTTGGTTGGGACAATGAGTGGAGAGGGACCTAGGATAAGTGAAGAGGAGGAGAGGAAAGCATGTGGGAAGACTGAATAAGGGAAGGAACAGATGAGAGAAAAAGAGACCCAGAGACAGAATGAGAGAGAGACCATAAAATGGGAGCCATTATAGGTTTGAAGAGAAAACTAAACCTAGAGAAATTTCCAGAGACTTACAAGACTGATCCCATCTAACAATTTGAGCAACAGTAGAAAGGCTACCATAAATGGCCTTCCCTGATAATGAGATTGACAGGTAACCATCATAGAGCCCTCATCCAGTAACTGATGGAAACAGATGCAAATACCCACAACTAAACACTTAACATAATTGTAATCCAGACGCAGAAAGCGAGGACAAGTCCAGGCTTCAGTAACATATATAGACAGCATATCTGAACAAAGAGGAGCTAATGGGCCTCTAGACTGATATCTGGGAATCCATCATGGGACTGACTCGTATCCACTAAACATGGGTCAAAGATAGAATGTCTGGACAGTCTAAGTGACCTTGGAGAGTGGAACCAGGATGTATCCCTGGTGCACACAAGGACTTTCGGGTCACATCCTCCATGAAAGGATACTCCTTTAACATAGATACAGGAGAAAAGTCTTAGTCCCTACTCCAATTGACTTGAAATATTTAGATTAGGCCTCCTGGAAGGTTATCACCCTACATGTGGAGTGTGGAGGGTTAGGAGGGGAAGGTGGTCAGGGGGCATAAGAGGGTGGAAGAGAGAAAGATGGAGGGAGGGAGAGGTATTTGGCATCAATATGTAAAATGAAAATAATTACTTATGTTTTTTAAAGTTTACTTTTATTGTGCATTATATAATTTTGATTTTTGTGTGTGTGTGTGTGTGTTGTATTATCACTCCCTCCATGCAATGAGGCCTCATTTATTGGTTGGGATGATCTTTTGTCCTGTTTTGCATTCTGTTACAAGTATTTTATTATTTGTCCACCTATATTCATGAGAAAAGTTGATCTTCAATTCTCTTTTTATTACGCACAACATTGCAAATCTTTGTTGAGTAACGATTATGATTTCAACATCATCAGGCAGAGTGGCTATGATCCATTGAATTATTGAAATTTGAATCCCCAAGTCTGTAAACCTGTTGCAATATCCAGATTGTTAAGGGCTATCCAGAAAGCCAAATTTCCACTTTACCCGGTTTCAGGTTAAAGTTATATGATGTAGTAACATCAGACATAAATTATGTATGATTATTTAAAAATAAGCCTAAATGCATGGATATCTGTGTACCTGTGTCATCATAAAATAAATTTGGTAAACTTCCTTGTATTTTTATATCATGGAATAAGTTGAGAATTAACATTTCTAACTGTTCTTTGAAAGTCTGGTAAATTCCAATGGTAAAACAATGTTGCACTCCAATTATATTTATTTATTTATTTATTTATTTAAGTACTTATTTTGTTGTGAGATTTGTAATGATTCAATTTATTTCACTATGTGTGAAATTTTATATTGAAATTGTTCACGTGTGGTTGATTGAACTTTGGTATTTTGGTACATATATATATGTATATATATATATATATATATATATTTGTATATATATATATATATATAATTCTCAATTTGGATAAATGAAGTATTTTTAAAGTATTTCATATGGTTCTTTGGTTTTCCTTTTTGATTATTTTTATGTCTCCTTTTAATTTCTGATTTTATTAATTGTTATATTCTGTCTCTCTCTTAGTTTTGTCTGTATTTTCACACAAAAATAAAATATGTTTTTCATTCAATAATTTTATTTTTCTTTGTTTCTAATTTTCTAATTTTAACCATGATTCAATGGTTTCTTTCATCTAGTCCTCTTGGGTATGTTTCCTTATCATTTGTTAGGAGCATAGAAATTAAGAATTGAAATGTCATATTAGTGTTTTCTATTGAATATGGATTGTTCTACCCCCATCTCTTTTAATTAATTTTGTTTTAACCCTATTTTGGTAGATACAAAATTTGCTCAAGAAACTTACTTGCAAAGACTAGTAAATATATTTTAGAAGTAAATGCTACAAGAAATGGAATCAGCTAGAGATGAGGAGGGTCTAATGGGAGAGTAGTGTGGGAAGAAAACAAACAAGGAAAGCACATAATCACAACTATATAAAGATACCACTATGAAACCCAATACTCTTTATTTAAACTGAAACTAAAATTTAAAATTAATGGACATTGAGGTAGATCATTGGGAAGTGGCACTTTATACCAAGTTGGACAACCTTAGTTAAATTCTAGTGACACAAAGTAAAAGAAACTTTAACCACCTCCTCAGAGTTTCCAGGATTGGTAAAGCCTGTGTGATAGCACATGTGTACAGGCATGTGTTTGATCACAAAAATAAAAAGAAAAGGAAAAAGACATGTAATTAAAACTACAAAAGAAAAAAAAACTTTTAACTAAAAATATAAATTAGGAGCTTTAGAGCTAGATCAGAGGCAAAGAGTATTTACTGGTATTGTGAAATACCTGGGTTCACTTCCCAGTATCCTTGAGTGGTGGCTTATAACCTCCTATAACTCCAACTCCGTGTAATCCAGTTCTCTTTTATGGATTCTTCAAGCAATCACATGCATTGTATACATTCATACAGACACAATTCACATAATGAAAGCAAATATTTGTATTAAAATGTTACTAAAGAATAAACTCAACAAGGTATTAAGATACAATCATGCCAGATTATGAAGGGTAATGGAAATAAAACCAGTCTAGAGGACCTGAGTAATGGTGGAGAGAATAAGCACCAAAAGTTTTTTTCGGGTCAACACACACACACACACATACACACACACTTTGGGAATGTGAATACACCCAAAGCCTTGACTGATGCTTATTATATTGGGCACCAGAAAAATTACTTTGTGGAGAAATGGATAACCAGTCAGGAAAGAGAAAAAAATAATCCCAATATTATTGTGAATGACAGACACAATGCAAACATTTTCTCACTAGTAAAAAATGCAAAAGAATTTCCTTAGGGTAAGGCTTGAAGAGTAGAAAGACAATTAGGACACATGACATATTTCATTTATCATTTGGAGTGATAAAGAAAAACATATTTGCTGGAGTGGCCTTTTGTGTGCTTTTCCAGAATTTGTTTCACTGTGAATCCCAGGCCCTCCTAGAGATCATTTTGTAGACCCAACTACCTTCAAACAGGAAGAATTCCCTCTGCCTCCTGAATGCTGAGATTAAAAGGCCTTTGTCACTAAATTTACAGCTAGTGTCCTTTATAACATTTTTATAACATGAATGTTTTGTAATTAATGAGGGAAATAATAGCATCCAGCAAACCATGTGCTACTTAATAGTAATAATTGATTTATTGGATTCACCCTCACTCTAGGCAAACTGGCCCTGTTCCTACAACCAAAGTCTCCTCTTCCTAACCTGGTGTCAGCACCTGACTGTCACTCCACACATATCCTCTCCAGGGCCTTTTTCTTCTTAGAGAAAATTTCCAGGTCACAGGCCTGTCTAATCCCATGCTCTGGATTCAACTTTTTCTGCTTTCCACCGGTAATCTTCCCTTCCCTCCTGGATCTGTCTTTCAGAGATGATCACTCTACACCAACATCTCAAAGGCTGTCAAAGGTTGGAAGGCTAAGCTTTGCATTCATTAAGTGACTCCATAAGACTGTGCATGCAAAGGCAATGAGGTGCTGGGCCAATGGAACATCCATGCAAGGGCCCCAACTGCAGAGCCTGGTTCTAAACTGCTTCCCTCTCTTTATAAGCAAGCAACTCCTGTCAATTTTCTCTCTTTATATTTCTGCCCCCAATTGGTTGACATCTACCACTGCCTTCACTCCCTTTCCCAATAAACTCCTGTAAGTGTGTTGAGTTTGTTGGATCCAGTTTCATCACTCAATGCTGCAACAAAGAATGATATGAACAATTAATAATAATAATAACAATAATAATAATAATCTGTAGAAGAACTAACTGTAAGTAGTGAATATTTTCGGTTAGCAACATTGTTTAGGTTAAGAGCACTTCTTCCTCTTCCAGAGTACTGGAATTCTATTTCTAGCCCCCCAAACCTGGTGTCTCAAAACCACCTGTAAATAAAGCTCCTAGTGATGATGATTTCTCCTTATCTCCATGGACACTTGGATATGTATGTACATATGTGTAAATAATTCAGGATAACACACAGACACACACACAGACATACACACACACACACACACACACACACACACACAGGGTTTCTCATTGTAGCCCTTGATGTTCTTCAACTCAGAGATCCAACTACTTCTGTATCCAGAGTACTGATTTTAAAGACTTGAAACATCATTGCTTGGCTAAATTCTCTCTCTCTCTCTCTCTCTCTCTCTCTCTCTCTCTCTCTCTCTCCTTTTATTTATTTTTGTTTGTTTCTTTGATTTTGTTTTACTTTGTGTTGTTTTAGGTTTTTGATATAGGCTTTGGAACCTTTCCAGAAATTCCTGTGCAGATCAGGCTGGCCTCAAACTGACAGAGATCCAAATGCCTCCTCCTCACGAGTGCTAGGATTCAAGGTGAGTGGCATCAATGCCTAGCTATTAAATTCTTTTTTTTAAAAAAAATTCATTTGCTTTCCTGATGATTGAAAAGGAAATTGACAATTAAGTACCTTTAGTAAAATTCCAGAGGGAAAGTGTTAAGCATATTTGTCTAGACTGGAGGTCACTGCCACACTTCCTCTGTGATGCCTAGTTTAAAAACTTGGCCATCTGTAGGGTCTGGTAGATCCAGCTTGAACTTCCTGTAACTCCAGGACTCAGAAAGCTAATTTGGGGAGACAGCTAGAGTTTGAGGCCAGTCTAAGCAACATAGAAAGACACTGTCTCAAAAAGAAAAAACAAACAATCAAACAAACAAAAAATACACGAGAGGCACAGTGACACACACTTGCAACCCAGAACTTAGGATGTAGAGGTAGAGGCAGGAAGATCAGGCCTGCAAAGTCCTCTTATGCTAATAGATCAGTGTTCACTATATGAAATCTTCTGTACAGAGGGAAAGCATCCACAGACAGGCACAAAAATTTCAAACCCAAACAGAATAAGTCAAAACCTTATTATCTTTGATACCTGTACTTAGACTGCACAGTTTATCAAGCTGTAATCTAAATATTTTGAATATATAAAGATATTTAAATTTGGGGAGTATTTGCATACTGAAAAAAATGGTTCAAGGGAACCCTTAAACAGCAACAAAAGCATATGTGAGATACATAATCATGGTGGGCCACTGTGAGTTCCTGCCTGCAAGAACCTTGACCCCCAAATCTGGGCCTCTGCTAAAAAAGAGGCCTCGGCTGGAGAGTTCCAGTTTCCAGTGAAATCTGACTATACTGTAAAAGCTTCCCAAGTTTCAGCTTAGCCTTTGTCCTCTTCCGCCAGCTATTGGCCCGAGGTGAGTCTGTGCCCAATCAGGGCTTCCTCTCTCCTACAAGCTCCCCCCCCCCGCAATTTCCTGGGTTAGCCCTTGATCCTGCTGCTCCTTCTCCTGTCCCCATCAAGAGCACCCTAGGAGCTTTGATACACCCCACCGATCCCCACCGTGAGCCTGCTCCTCCCTAACCTATGCCCTACCCTGCCCTCTGTCCTGCTGCTCTGGTTGAGCACTGGGACAGAGGGTGGAGCCAACAGTCCACCTTACTTCAGAGACTCCTCGGAGCAAGTCTGAATAAACAGACCTGCTTATCCACGTGGGACCACCCGTAATTTCCACCTGCTTGGTCTCTGACCCCAACTCCAGTCCTATGATTGAGTCCCTGGCCCCTCCAAGAGATCCACCTATCTCTGTTTGTCCACTCTGAGTTCCTGCTGGTAGGACCCTTGACTCCCAATCCCAGCCTCTGCTAAAATAGCGGTCTCAGCTGGAGAGATCCAGTTTCCAGTGAGATCTGACTATATTGCAAAACCTTCCCAAGATTCAGCTCAGCCATTGTCCTCTTCCACCAGCTCTTGGCCAGAGGTGAGTCTGGGACCAATCAGGGCTGCCTGTCCCATACAACCTCTCTCCACCCCTGAACTCCCTAGGGTGGCACCTGACCCTGCTGCTCCTATGTACTGTCCACATCAAGAGCACCCTTGGAGCTCTGATATACCCCCAACAATCCTGACCGTGAGCCTGCCCCCCTACCCTGTGCCCTACCCTGCTAACTGTCCTGCCACTCTGGTTGAGCACTGGGACAGAGGGTGGAGCCAAGAGTCCACCCTACTTCGGAGATTCCTCGGAGCAAATCTGAACAAACAGACCTGCCTATCCATGTGGGACCACCCGTAATTTCCACCTGCTTGGTCTCTGACCCCACCTCCAGTCCTTTGCTTGAGTCCCAGGCCCCTCCCAGAGATCCAACTATCTCTGTGGATCTACTCTGAGTTCCTGCAGGCAAGATCCTTGATGACCAAATCAGGGCCTCTGTTAAAAAAAGAGGACTCAGCTGTAGTCCCAGTTTCCAGTGAGATCTGAATATCCTCCAAACATTTACAAGTTTCAGCTCAGTCGTTGTTTTCTTCTGCCAGGTAATGGCTACAACTATCTTCTACAGGATCCTCAGCCCTGACCACATCCCTGGGTCCTTGTCTGTGGAGAGACCTCCGATAGAGCCTGGACCACCCAGAGCTACATATATTGAATCTCTGACCCACCTAAGCCCACCAGGGAAGTACCATAGAGAGAAGGGGAGACCCCACCAACACCTACTGGAAGAAGCTATGGGTAGACGGTAATACAAGAACACCTAACAACAGAAAGACAAGCAGGACACTACCAGAATCTAGGGAATCTACACCAAGTAAAATGGAACACAACAACAAGGCAGAGGAAGCAGAAGTGAACGACTTAAAAATTACCATCATAAAAATGATAGAGGCCCTCAAAGAAGATATGAGAAAATCCCTTACAGAAATAGAGGAAAAAACAAACAAAAAATGGAAGAAATGAACAAATTCCTTAAGGAAAGTACAGAAAGCCAAGGGAAAAAAAAAAAAAAAAAAAAAAAAAAACAATGAAGCAGCCAAAGGCAACACTTCAATACTTGAAAACTGAAATAGAGAAAATAAAGGCAACACAAACCGAAGGAATGCTGGAAATAGAAAAACTGGGCAAAATACCAGGAACTACAGACACAAGCATACCGAACAGAATTCAAGAGATGGAAGAGAAAATCTCAGGTGCAGAAGATAAACTACAAGAAATATTTCATCGACCAAAGAAAATCATAAATCCAACAAATCCTTAACACAAAACATCCAGGAAATGTGGGACACCATGAAAAGGCCAAACCTAAGAATAATAGGCATAGAGGAAGGTGAGGAAGCCCAGCTCAAAGGTGCAAAAAACATATTCAACAAAATCATTGGGGAAAACTTTCCAAATCTGAAGAAGAACCTGCCTATGAAAAAACAAGAAGCATACCGAAGCCCAAATAGGCTAGACCAAAGAAATAATATCCCTAGATATATAATAATCAAAACACCTAGCTAACAGAATAAAGAAAGAATATTAAGAGCAGCGAAGGGAAAAGGACAGATAACTTATAAAGGCAGACCTATCAAAATTACACCTGACTTCTCCATGGAAACCCTCAAGGCCAGAAGATCCTGGATAGATGTTCTACAAGTATTAAGAGAACATGAATTATAGCCTAGGCTACTATATCCAGCAAAACTCTCTATCACGATAGATGGAGAAAACAAGCTATTTAATGACAAAACCAGATTTTCCCAATATGGATCTACAAATCCAGCCCTACAGAAAGTATTGGAAGGAAAACTCCAACCCAAGGAAGGTAACTATGCCCACAAAAATGTAGGCAAAAGATAATGCTACTACACCAGAAAGCAAGGGAAATGTGTAACTAACATATTCACAATAACACTAGAAAACAACAAACCTATATCAAACAAGCATCAACAATCAATGTTCCTTACCCACAACACTAATGGTATTATCTCACCTATAAAAAGGTACAGGCTAAAAGAATGGATAGAAAGACAGAATCTATCCTGCTGCTTCATACCAGAAACATATCTAAGCCTCAAAGATAGACATTACCTCATGGTAAAGGGTTGGTAAATGATTTTCCAATCAAATGGAAATAAGAAGCAAGCAGTCGTAGCTATCCTAATATCTAACAAGTTAGACTTCCAACCAAAATTAATCAAAATGATGAAGACAGTCATATCATATTCATCACAGGAGAAATCCATCAATACAAAGTCTCAGTTCTGAATATCTATGCCCCTAATACAAAGTCACCCACATTCATAAAAGAAACACTACTAAAATTCAAAGCTCATATAAAACCTCACACACTTCTAGTGGGAGACTTCAATATGCCACTCTCAAGACTAGACAGGACCACAAATCAGAAATTCATCAAAGAAACAAAAGAACTAACAGAAGTTATATCTCAACTGGGTTAAAAGACATCTATAGAACATTCCATCGAAAGAGAAAAAAATATACCTTCTACTCTGCTCCACATAGAAACTTGTCTAAAATCGACCACATACTATGAGACATAACAAACCTCAACAAATACAACAGAATAGTAATAGTACCCATCTGGGACTTATGGGACCACCATGCTTTAAAATTTGAATTCATCAGCAACAAAAATAGCAGAAAACCTGCAAACACATGGAAACTGAACAATGTGCAATTGCACCAACACTGGGTCAAAGTAGAAATAAAGAAGGCAATTAAGGACTTTCTAATATTCAACGAGAATGAGGACACAACATACCCAAACTTATGGGACACATTGAAAGCAGTGCTACGAGGGAACTTCATTGCACTACGTGCCCATATGAAGAAACCAGAGGATAGTCACATAAGAGAATTAACAGTGCAACTGAAAAGCCTTAGAACAGAGAGAAACAAACTCAGTAGGAGTAGATGTCAGGAAATTATCAACTTGAGGGCTGAAATCAACAAAATAGAAACCAGGAAAACAATACTAAAAAATTAATTCAATGAAGAGTTGGTTTTTTGAAAAAATCAACAAAATAGACAAACCTTTATCCAAATTAAAAAAAAAAAAAAAAAAAAAAAAAAGAACAGAGAGGGAACATGCACATTAACAAAATCAGAAACGAAACGGGGAACATAACAACGGATACAAAGGAAATCCAGCCAATTTTCAGGTCATATTTTGAAAATCTGTATTCCACAAAAATTGAATATTCAAATGAAATGAACAAGTTTCTGGATAACTATCACTTACCAAAATTAAATCAAGAACAGAGAAACAACTTAAATAGACCTGTAACTGAAATAGAAGCAGTCATCGAAAGCCTTAAACCAAAAAGAGTCAAGGGCCAGATGGATTCAGTGCAGAATTCTCCCAGGCATTCAAGGAAGAACTAATACCACAACTCCTCAAACTGCTCCACAAAATAGAAACAGAAGTTTCTTTGCCAAACTCTTTTTTTCTGAGGCCACAATAACGTTGGTACCCAAGCCTCACAAAGACAAACTAAGAAAGAAAACTACAAACCAATATCCCTGATGAACATCGATGCATAAATACTCAATAAAATACTGGCAAACTGAATTCATGAATACATCAGAGAAATCATCCACCATGACCAAGTAGGCTTCATCCCTGGAATGCAGGGATGGTTTAAAATATGAAAATCTATCAATGTGATCCACCATATAAACAAACTGAAAAAGAAAATCCATATGATTATGACATTAGATGCTGAAAAAACCCTAAGACAAAATTCAATACCCTTTCATGATAAAGGTCTTGGAGAGGACAGGGATAAGAGGAACATACCTAAACATAATAAGAGCAATAAACAGCAAATCAACTGCCAACATCAAACTGAATGGAGATAAACTTAAGCCAATTTCTCTAAAATCAGTAACAAGACAAGGCTGCCCTCTCTCTCCATATCTCTTCTACATATACTAGAAGTTCTAGCTAATGCTATAAGACAACAAACGGAGATCAAGGAGATCCAAATTGGAAAGGAAGAAGTCAAACTGTCTCTATTTGCAAATGATATGATAGTTTACATAAGCAACACAATAAACTCTACCAGGGAACTCCAACAGCTGATAAACACTTTCAGCACACTAGTAGGATACAAGATAATCTCAAAAAAAAAAAAAAATCAGTAGAACTATTTTTTCAGATGACAAAGAGACAGAGAAACAAATCAGAGACACATCACCTTTTACAATAGCCACAAGCAACATAAAGTATCTTGATGTAACACTTAGAAAACAAGTAAAAGACCTATATAACAAGAATTTTGTGGCAAAACAGCAGCCCAGAGTCTGGGAAAAGATTTTCACCAATCCTATATTTGAAAAAGGGCTGATCTCCAAAATATACAAAGAACTCAAGAAACTAGTCAAAAAAAAAAAAAAAAAAAAAAAAAACACCAAATAACCCTATTAAAAAAATGGGGTATAGAAATGAAGAAAGAATTCTAAATAGAGGATATCAAAAAGGCTGAAAGACACTTAAGAAAATTCTTCACATCCCTAGCTATCAGGGATATGCAAATCAAAACAACTTTGAGATGCCATCTTCCTCCTGCCAGAATGGCTAAATTTAGAAAAGCCATTGATGACTCATGTTGGAGAGGATGTGGAGAAAGGGGAACACTCCTCCACTGCTGGAGGGAGTGCAAACTCATACAGCCATTTTGGAGATCAATATGTGGGTTTATCAGTAAAATGGGACTTAGTTTACCTCAGGACCTGGCAATTCCCCTCTTAGGCATATACCCAAAGGATTCACATCCATGCAACAAAGACATCTGTTCAACTATGTTCATAGCAGCACTATTTGTAATAGAAAGAACCTGGAAGCAACCTAGATGCCCCTCAATTGAAGAATGGTTAATGAAGGTGTGGCACATCTACACAATGGAATACTACTCAGCAGAAAAAAATAATGGTATCTTGAAATTCTCAGGCAAGTGGATGGCACTTGAAGAAACCATCCTGAATGATGTAACCCAGTCACAAAAAGAGGAACACAGTATGTACTCACTCATGTATGGATTTTAGACCTAGATCAAAGGCTCACCAGCCTATAATTCACATCACCAGACGAACTAGGATACAAGGTGTATTCTAAGAGATTCATATAAAGTCCCTCATAGAATTGGGAAGGGACAAGTCCCACAGAGATCAGGGGAAGTGGGTGAGGCAGCGAATGCAGAGAGAAGTAAGAGAAAATGATGGGGAGGAAAGGAAAATATGTGGGACCAAGAAGATTGAGCCTGGTTAAAAATAGAAGACACGAAAGAGAGAGGGGGGAGGGAGAGAGAGAGAGAAAGAGACAGAGGGAGAACATAAAAGAGGGAGACTATATTCGTTTAAATATAAAATTGAACACAAAGAAAGTTCTATAGAACTACAAGTCTGCTTCCAACTAAAAATTTGAGCTTCCATGGATAGGCTATCATAAATGCCCTTCCGGGAGAGTGAGGGAGAGTGAGATCAACAACTAACTTAATCATGGAGCCCTCAACTAATTCCTGTTGAAAACAGGAGCAAACAAGCATACATAAACAATGAGTTGATATAGAACCCAGATGCAGATGGAGAGGACAAGACCACAAGGCAGAAGCACAAAGAGACAGCTTACCTGAACAAGGAGGAGCTAACAGGCCACCAGACTGATAGATGGGAAGCCAGCATGGGACTGACTGAGGTCCCCCTGAATATGGGTCTCAGCCAGAAGGACTGAGCAGTCTAAGAGACCTCAGACAGTGGAGCCAGGATGTATCCCTAGTGCACAAAAGATCTTTGTGAACACATCCCCCATCGAGGTATAACTGCCTTAATCTAGAGACAGGAGAGAAGGCCTAGTCCCTGTCAGATCCCAACTGTCTGGCATTCCTCTACATATGGAAATGGGGTTGTGGGGATGGGAGGGGAGGATGATTAGAGTGCATGTGAAAGGGCAAAGATGGTAAAAGGTAGGGAAGGGAAGAGAGAGCATGGTATGGAGGGAGGGAGAGGGAACTGGTATTTACATGTAAAATAATAAATTAAATTTAAAAAATGCTTTGACTCCAAAAGTTAAGTTCAAGGACAAGTTACTGGGGAACAGGATTTCTATTTTTGTTTCCACAGAAAATGAAAAGATGTTGATTCCTTCCAGCCTAATGTGGTTTGATCAAGCCAGACCACCTGAAACAGAGTACCAGGTGATCCTACATTCAAAGCAGCTAGACAAAGCAGCCTTATAGACTACTGTCAGGATTTCTGAATCTTCTTTGTATCCCCCATGACAGTGCCCCTGACCAGCAGTAAGTAGTTTGGAAAGAATAACATCTGAGTTCCCAAATATTATGTATAAATATTTGTTTTCATTTTGGACTTGTTTATATAAAATAAAGAAAAGAAACAGAAAAAAATATATTAAAAAACTCATAATCACTCATAAACAGGAAAATCCTCAAACGTGTTGAAAAAATTTTTCAACCCTAACCCTGACATGTATATGACAAGTGCCATCCTTTTACTACAAGTTCAGATTAAAATTGGGTAGTTGGGTTCCTGTAATCAAGATGGTATCTCAGATACTAAGACTGTAAATTAGTCTTCCTTATAGGCAGGAGGTCCAGCCCAGCCATGGTATTAACTCAAGAACTAAAAGAAAATTTAAAATTCAAGTAAGCACTTCTCAGGAAGTTTAGACCCTTGAGTATTGAGGTATGGGGAAGTTCAGTATGTTTTCAGATAACTGACATAAGTCATGTCAATGAACTTTTCATAAATTTGTTAGACTATATCTCTCTGTGCCTATTTGAAATCCTTTTTTTTATCACCTTGATATCAAGGAACAGAAAATCTAACTCATTTAAAAAAATTATGAGCACATTAGACAACATACTTGTTTTAATTTTAATAAATAAAACTGTTTCTTGTGGATGTGGTGTGTTGATAAGTTTTTTCTACACAAGACAAATGGTAAATTAAGTATTTTATTGGGAAGCAACTTACACATGTGGATAATCACAAACTGAAACACTGATAACCCATAATTAAAATATCCATATGCAAATATTTTCTCTTATGAGCTCTCATTCCTGTAACCCAAGTGTTGAAGGTCTTAAACTCTTCACAATTTTCCTACAACATGAACTGGTTCATGTAAAAGAATACAAGCATGAAGAATTGGGCTTAGAGAACACAAACCCATTTGAATGAGGTATTTTATGTAAATAAAGACAAGTGTTAGGATGAAGCAGGGTTCCCTTATCAGTGAATTCCTAGGACTTTTGTAGACATGAATTTGCATGTGAGAACAAAACAGAGACATTGTAATTGTAATACTTGAACTGATTGTTCACATGTCAGATATTTTTCTCTCCAGAATCCTATGTAACTCAATGTATGTTGGCTGAAGATCGTACCACATACTTTCTAATAAGATTACTTTACATAAGGGTTTTCTTAAGCTGACAAAGATTATTATGATAAGCAAATTACACAACTTTACCACTTGGTATACATTCAATGTCTTTCAAGTATGCATTCTTTTATGACTTAAGAGAGCCATAGGATGTGCAAATGCTTTACTACTTTGATGGCATTCATAAGGATTCTCCCAGTATGTGTTCTTATATAACTTTTAAGCACATCATGTGTTGTGAAAGCTTTACTACATTGATTACATTCATAGGGTCTTTCTCCAGTATATGTTCTTTTATGATGTACCAGAAGGCCATGTTGTGTAAAAGCTTTACCACATTGATTACATCCATAAGGTTTCTGTCTAGTATGTATTCTTATATGAGTTTTAAGCTGACCATTACTTGCAAATGCCTTACTACACTGATTATATTCATAGGGTTTCTCTCCAGTATATGTCCTTATGTGATTTTTAAGCACATCATATCTTGTGAAAGCTTTATTACATTAATTACATTCATAGGGTCTTTCTTGGGTATGTGATCTTTTATGATGTATCAGAGTGCTGTGTTGTGAAAAAGCTTTACCACATTGACTACATCCATAGGGTTTCTCTCCAGTATGTGTTCTATGATGAGATTGGAGATTACTGACATATAGAAATGCTCTACCACATTGATTACATATGTAAGGTTTTCTCCAGTATGTGTTCTTATATGTCTTTTAAGCAGACAATTACTTACAAATGCTCTACCACATATATTACTTTCATAGGGTTTCTCTCCAGTATGTGTTCTTTTATTCTTTTTTTTTTTTTGAGGTGATTGCATAATAAAAAGACTTTACCACATTGATTACAATCTTGTGCTTTCTCTCTACTTTGTGTTCTAATATGTCTTTTAAGCATAGTATGTTTTGCAAACACTTTACCACATTTACTACATTCATAGTGTTTCTCTACTGGGTGTTTTCTTTCACAGAGTTGGAGGAAATTGTGACATCAAAGACTTCACCATACTGAAGAATTCCATATGCTTTCTCTCCAGTGTGAATTTTTTCAAGCCTTTGTAGATGCCTATAACATACAAAGTTATTCACACATTCATTGTATATATTCACAGGATTCAGTTCTGTATGGCTTCTTTCATTCCTGCAAAGATAATTAGCATATGTGAGACTTTACCACATGCATTATACTGAAGAAATTTATTACATGTATAAAATAAATTTATGATTCGCCCTAATTGTAGACAAGAATCAGATATTGAAATTTACTTTCATAATGCTTCCCACATGAGGTATTGTCTTGTTTTCAATGAAGATACCTGTGATTCAGAGTATGAGCCTTTAGTTCATGACCCACATTTCCTGCATATATTTACATGAGATTTCTCACATAATTGAAAAGAATTGGACCATCGCAGAACTTTGCCATATTTATTGCATTTATCAGTTTTCCATTGTATAAATCATAAAACACTGGCCAAATATACCAGTACAAATGGAAGCATTCACACATTTATTGGGATTTATTGCAGTGTTTTTGTTGATATCTTTCAGATGATTTTGGAATAGTGATAAATTTCAAACTTGTTTCATACTCAACAAATATCCTCAAAGTTCTTCTCAATGTCCTAAGAGGGAGAGGTATGTTTCTTCTATCCATATTCTAAATTCACATGGCTCCTATTTAGAGTAACATATAGAATATTTTTCCTAGGTTTTCTGATACAGATTGTCTCTGTGTAGACCTGGATAGCCTAGAACTCACTTTTTAGAACAGACTTGTCACAAAATTTAGGGATCCAACTTCCTCTTCATCATGAATACTGAAATTAAAGACATGGGCCACAACTACCTGACTCAACATATGATATGCTTATTAAAGTAACAATATCAAATAAAAGGTTTGCAAATTGCATTCACACACTTTGACTTTCTTTTCCTCACAGACATGTGATATAGGGATTAAGGTTTCTTTACATCAAACTTCTTGACACTCATAAACTGACCCTTTGGATACACATAGAAAATTCACAAATATATATCTATGTAATGCCTGATTTACTACAGAATATTTTCTTAGTAGGTCTTGAATATACACTTATGACCAATGAAACATGTATACTTTTTGAAATATCTAAATAGTATGAAACTAAACAGGCGGGCATATCTACAGCATAGATCTCTGGGTGCTATAATAAAAGGGTGGCATGTGTTAAGGAATTGTTTCCTTCTCTTTTTACATGAATGCCTTGGAAACACAGAAGAGCTACCTTTCACTGATGTACATAGTTTGGGCAGAAAATAAGGACCATCACTATGGTTTAAGCTGCACTTATTTTCACTGTTTAGATTTTTTTATGTGTGTCTCTTCAATAAAATTTCCAGAATACATTAAAATATCTTTAGAGCAAAATTTGTATAAATTTCCTCGTAAAAATTTACCTTCTATGTCTTCTAGAAGTTTGACAATGATCTCCCATATTATGGTCATCCCAAATGTAGCCTTAAATAACAGAATATATATGATGATTATTGTAAATTGTACAAAATTTCAGTTAATAACTTCAATGAAAGTTAGAACCATGCCTCATTCACCAAAGTTTCCCTTTTCTCAATTGAAATTACAGAATAGTATCAATAACCAAGAAACATTGGACCCCTTATTTTAAAACATGATGGAAAACACAGTCTTACTTGTAAAAGTGAGGTTCCTGTAGGTGTCCAACATCAATTCTGTGTAGAGACATTTCTGAGAATGATTTAGCAAAGCCCATTCTTCCTCAGTGAAGTGGATATGCACATCATCATAGATCACTGCATCCTAAAATAAAACATACATGTGTGAGAAAGAAGTATAATACACTCACTGTAAATACAAACTTCTTTGACAATATACATACATACATATACATATACATATACATATATATATATATATATGTATATGTAATCTGGAGCCTCACACATTTATTTCATGACATGGTCATTATAATGCATTCACCTAATCCATTTAGAATAAAACTGAATAGGAGGCTAACATGCAACATTTCTTGGCCCTTTAAGTAGCATATAGCCTTGAGAAAAAAAATCCCAGTAAACAGGCCTAAAGGGAGAAACAAGCTACCCGAACAAACTATTGAGAACACAACAGAAATAAATTGTACAATAGGGACAGCCTATTACTGAAATAACCCAGGCTGTGGGAATGATATCCACCTTTGTTAGGTTTTCATTGCTGTTAAGAGTCACCATGGACCAGGGCAACACTTTCAAAGAAAACATTTAATTGAGGTGTCACACTGAAAATTTCAGAGGTTCAGTTAATCATAATTATGGTAGGGACCATATCAGCATGAAGACTGCTGCAGTCCTTGAGGTTAGAGTCCTTACAGCATGACTCAGAGGCAACAGGGAGTTTCTGACACACTGGGGAGAATTCTGAGAATAAGAAACCTAATGTCTGATCCTACAGTGATGTGATTCCTCTAACAGGGTAAAGCCCACTCCAACAAAGCCACACCACATCTACTATCACTAGTATCACTACTATCACAGAGTATGGACTGACAGTAGAGCCACCTTCATGGCACCAAACAGGAACCTCTGAATATGGCTGACTCTTAGCTGACGATCAGTTTGGCGGCCCCTGGCAATGAAACAAGGACCCATCCCAGGAGCACAGGAGTAACATGAAACAACAGGTCACACTTTTCTGACAGGTCCTGAGGAAGAAATGCCAGAAGATGGGAATATTAGGGGAGGCAGAACAAAGAAAAGATGAAAGCTTGGTCAGGGGTGTTTTGCTGAAGCTATGTCTTACTCTAAGTAAGCTTCTTATGAGGAATAATGTCTTGTATACTACTTTCATGGGGGAATGGAAGGAAGTAGGGACATCTAGGAAGTCAACAGAGTTAACATTTAATGGGGCAAACTCAGGAAAATGCTACCCAAATAGTGCAGGGGGTAAACAGGGAATCCCAATAACATTACTGACTAATCCCTCAGTGGTCAGAGGCCCAATAACCACAGTTCCATGTAGTGTGAAGAGTTGTATAATTGGGATCTGAATAAGTCCCTCCACAAGGCCTTGGCCATAGACAATTGCATTCTTTCCCAAGCATCTTCCTTGTTTCAAGAGATGATCTCTATTTTATTCTCAATAACTCAAAACCTAATGGAAATCACCTAAGGTTAGGAACCCCGAAGCTGTTATTTGTTCTGCCAAGAACTTTCCTGTGTTTCAGAAGGAACTATGTTACTTCTCCATGAGTGAGGATCAACACAAAAATTCTTGCTTGCTCAGTCCAGCCCTCAACACATCATTGTTTTCCTTTTCAAACAGTTTTCACCTGGGATCATCTTGCCCATATGACAGAGCCATGATTTTTCTCCAGAAGAAAATTGATGTTTATGGCACACCATGACTTAATGTTAATAGTGGCCAAGTAATGAACCCTTGAATAGCTTGTAAACGCCTTGCTCCATTGAAATCAGTAGTTAGTCTATTGCCATGGTTTGGAGACAAATGCCTGGACTATCCTGGGAAGCAAATTTATATTTTAGAATCCTAATCTCTAACATGAGTGGTTAGCATGAAACTCATTTTATTTATTTATTTATTTATTTTTTATTTAATTTTAGGGGCAGCACTCCCTCAGCTAAATTCTATTTTGAGAGACTAACTATCCACCAAGAATTGGTAAATCTTTATATAAACAACTCCACTGTTCCACAAAACAGCTCAGTGGTGGAGTGTGGTACAAAACAAGAATGCCATTTATATATGTATTTATTGGCACTTGACTATAACTATCTAATACAGGGGAGGCATAGGCAGGCAGATCTCTATGAGATTGGGGATAGCCTGCACCACAGAGTAAATCCTAAGTCAGGCTGCAAAGCTACAAGGGGAAATTCTAATTAAAAAAAAATATATATATATATATATATATATATATATATATATATATACATATACACATATACATATAAACATATACACATATACATATATATACATACACCCATCTCTCTCTCTGTGTGTGTGTGTGTGTGTGTGTGTGTATGAAAAATAATTAAATAATATCATTTAGAGCATGAACAAAATTAACTCCCAATGTGGATACTCCCTTAGCCTAGAGACAAGGAGGAGTTCCTGGGCCAAAACTCAAATAACTTGACAGATTTTGATGATCCCTCTTGGAAGACCTCATCCTCCCAGAGGAATGTATGGGGGAATGGTATAGGGAGGTCACTGGGGGAAATAGGATGGCAGGGAGAGGGAACTGGGATCGATATTTAAAGGAAGGTCTTTTTATTTTTTAACAAAAGAAGAAAATTTATTTTGATGGCAAAAAACAAAACAATAATAACTCTGAATGGATGTGACCTCTAAACTTTAGATGTTAAGAACAGGACTTCTGAAAGGCACTGAAGTAACCGAGCCTCTCCTTTTTTGGTAAATGCCATCCCTGTGCACCAAAACCAGAATGGAACAGACTACACAGATGTTTATTCACAATGCTACTGGATCAAAATCCTTTCCTTAGAAGCAGACCACATGGAGAAATATTCATAGGCCACACAGTGGTTTGGGGAGCTACTGGACCACAATGGCCTAAATGAACACTGAATGTGGCAGCACATTCCAGTCCAGCCTCCTAATGGAGGGCCTCCCAAACAGAATTCCATGATACCCCATCCCACCCTCCCATATCCCCTCACTCATCATGCTACAGCTTCTCTGCACCACTCATAGAGCAGCAATCAATCCTCTGGCTCCTGTTCTGATACAAAACCAAACCTGCAGCATGGCTCCAGGAAGTCTCCTTCCAGACCTCAGACTGGAGGGTTGGTTCAATGTCCCTGATTGGCTAATAAGGCTTGAGAGACAAGAGTCTAACCCCTCAAGGGTTAGAGTGTTCTTAAAGACACAGCAAGCCCTGCACCTCTTTGGGCCTGGCTTCTACTCCAAACCTAGAAATTTTAGAGACTGCACAAACAGGAACTTTTTTTGGGGGGACAGAATTTCCCTGTGTGGCACATGTTTTCCTAGAACTTGCTCATTAAACTGTGCTGGTCAATTCCTTCCTAATTATTATTATTAATCTTGTTGTTGTTGCTTTCTAGTAGATTTTTCTCATTACTTGTTTAATATTAATTAATTATTTGATTACTTGATTAATTAATTCATTTCTTTTGGTGTTTGAAACAGTTTCCCTGTGTGGCCCTGCTGTCCTGTATCTTACTTTGTAAACCAGAGTCTACTCAGAGAAATCTACATGCCTCTACATCCTGAGTGCTGGAATCAAAGACGACAGCCAACACTATATAGTCAGACACAAATTTCAATGTTGCATACCCATGTCACCAATAAATTATCCAACCCACTTCCTGCAGTGCACAGATTCTATCTCTCTTTCTTCCTCCACACAGAATTTGCTTAGACCATGCAGAGTTTGCTTAGACCATTACACAATGCAGACTGAAATGATTCTGTTATTAAACAGATGGAAGGCTTCCCAGAATATTAAAGGTATAGAGAATTTTTTTAGGGCACAAGTGATGTTTGTTCTGTGCCATCCTGCTGAGGTCTGGAGACCTGAGGGGACTTTTTACCTGGTTGTCATAGGCCTCTCAGATAACGATGCAAAAAAGGCAGGAGCCATATTACAAACAAGATGATATATCTTTCTCCTCACAGATGCCAGGGTTATAGGTATATTGTATTGGAATTTTATTCCTGATATTTGAGCCAAATTCTTGACATATGAAGAATAATAAAAAGTGTCATCTATATGGTAAGCTGAATACTCAAAGACAATGGTGCTGGCAACAATGTCTCTATCTATGAGTACTATGTTGAACCATCACAGGTTCCTCAGTAGGAAGAATAGGAAAAAGCTGCATTATTCAGTGTTCTCTGTTTGAACAGGATTGGTAGAACATATCTCTCTATGTCTGCAGAAAGTGGGTTTATTGGAATGTCCACAGGCTCTGGGCCAGCTAGTACATCAATTGTGATGATGAATGGAAATTTGAAGAATTCGATATTTGTTTGGTTTATGGGTGTGCGGGTCTCAGCTGGTCTTCAGTACACACGAGTATTTCAAAGAAATGGGCTTTAAAGCTATAAATTGATAAACTCAGCAGGATGCACATGCCATTAAATTTGTGGGGTCCATAAAGGTTTTTGCCTTTATGGTGGTGTTGTGGTATTTTGTTTTGCTTTAGCAAATGAAGCCTGCCAGGTGGTGGTGGCACATGCCTTTAATACCAGTGCTTGAGAGGCAGAGGCTGGTAAATCTCGTGTGTTTGCTTGAGTTAAAAATTTACACAGGGAAACCCTGTCTGAAAATAACACCAAACAATACTCAAATCTAAACAAATAAACAACAACAACAAAAAATCTTGCTTTAAGAATAGAGTGTGGAGCTAGGCCATAAAGGACAGGACATGGTGGAGCACACCTTTAATCCAAGCATTTGGGAGACATAAGGAGATGGATCTCTGTAATATCATGGTCATCTCAGGCTACACCAGATTGACCCAGTCTAAAACAGAAAGAGAGACAGGTAGTGGCTCATTTCTTATCCCTATACTTGGGAGGTAGATATGACTGGGAAGAGAGAGAAATATAAAGCAGAAGAAGACAGAAGTTTATTGCATTCTAATGAAAGACCCTAGGATCAGAACTTTGTTTCTGAGGATTCAGTAGAAGTAAGACATAGGGGTGGGCTACTCTGCTTCTCTGATTTTTCATCTGAATCCAGGTTTTAACTATTAAGTCCAAGTAGAATTAGCTTTACAATTTCCAGTGTAGTGTGTCAAAGCTAAATTGTGGTGTACAAGACTAGAATTGATGGTAATAGAATTGATGGAATAAATATTTATCAATTTTTTAAGTCTATTGCTATCTATTGTATGATTGAGCATGAGAGAAAATGGTTTGTATGAGTATACATGTTAGGGGATGTAGATAATTAGGTGAAGATGTGCATCAGTATCTGACCTCTGGTCATCCCTCAAAAGAAGATGTACTGAGTCTCTTGCCAAGAAACACAACATGTGTGATGAGCCATATTCTTCCACAGATTAGCAATAAAACCAAAATAAAGAACTAAATAATGGTCTTTTGGAGCATGAAGCATCAGAATTAAGATCCTATACATGGTAAGTTTACAACATGAAATGAATACAATCCTATGACAATGAACAACAATTTATAACAACATGCTGATAACAAAGGCACATTAACAATTATTTTTGGAAATACTCAGAAGGCTCAATGTAATTATGAATCATCGTATGATATCCCATCACTCACCATGTTGTGGCTTCTGTACTCAACCATGCTCCACTCACAATTTACTACAGTAGCACTCCCAGAAAAGCAATCTATTCACTGGCGCTTGTTCTGCTTAAAACAAACCTGAATCAAGAATAACAGCCTAGAGTATGGCTACAGGTATTATCTTGCAATGCCTGTGACTTGCAGGTTGGCCTGGTGTTGCTGATTGGCTAGTAAGGCTTGATCAAAAAGAGAACTTCCTTAAGGGTTAAAGTGTGCTTAAAGACATACCAAAGGGTACCTTGGGTCTGGCTTCTACTCAAGACCCAGATCTTATAGACAACTGTAGAGACACAAATCTCAATGTCACTTACCCCTGTCTAAATTAGACAACCCACTCTCTTCCAGCTGTGTGAAAGATCATCCCCTCCTTCCTCAAAACAAAGTGCAGATGTTGCAGATAAAATTACAAAATGCAGATTGGAACAATTTTTTTTTATTCATCACAGGAAA
Source organism: Phodopus roborovskii (assembly GCF_943737965.1). Lineage (NCBI taxonomy): Eukaryota > Metazoa > Chordata > Mammalia > Rodentia > Cricetidae > Phodopus > Phodopus roborovskii. Next base: position 178,708 of record NW_026126125.1, read on the forward strand.
GGGTGCCTACACTATTAAATATTTTATTGAGATTTTAGGGCATATGTCAAAAAAGAAGATGTTTGTTCTGGGTTTTTTTCTGAGGTCAGGGGAACTGGGTGTACATTTTATCTAGTGGTCACAGACAATTTAGAAACCATGAGAGAAGGGAAGGAGCAATATCAGAAAGAAGATGATATATCTTTCTCCTGTCAGATGCTTGGGTGATAGCTCCAATGCATTGGGAGTTTTATTCCTGAAATTCTTGAAAAATGAATAATAATAAAAATGTTGTCTTCAGGGTAATTTGAATACTCTGAGAGAATTGGGCTGGGAATATTGCTTCTACAAGCACTATGGTGACCAAGGAGTGCTTCCTCAGTGTACAGTGAGAAAATAGCTGCATTATTCAATGTTCTCTTCTTGAAGAGGACTGTTGTCAGGTTTCTAAATCAGTGGATCCATCATCCAGCCTTGAGATGGGAGAAAGACTCCAATCTTATCTTGTTTGAGATCTGGTTCCTGTTTTCTTTTCTTTTCTTTTTTTTTTTTTTTTTTTTCTTGCTTTTCTGAAGTCCCAATGACAACCATAAAATAAGTGGTTTCAGTTCATCTGACATCAGTGGGAAACTACAGAACATACATCTCATTTTATGTGCCAAAATCTCTCAATAGTATTTACAACAGGAAATAATCACATCGTGTGATTCTGTAGTGGCTGTGAAAGTTATCTAGCCACCTTGTTTTCAGGAGAAAGAGCGGGTGCAGGGAGAGAGCAGTATTTGCTATTAGAGTCAAAGCCAGTGCAGTAGAAATGCATATCTCTGCTGACCTAGAAAAGGGTTTTGTCTGGGTTGGAAGGACAGGTCAGGAATCATTGCGCTGTGTTTTTAAGAAGGTGATCTTGTTACTCAGTAATCACTAGCCAAGAAGACCCTCCTCATGACCTGTCAATCATAAAAGGTACAGGGACCTTCCTAGTGCTATATTCAGGCTTTTCTCTAAAGGAGAGCTGGCACCATTTTTGTGTATGTGTGTGTGTGTGTGTGTGTGTGCTGTTCTTCGATTATTGCTGCAGTAAGTTCATTGGAGAGCTTGGGAGAGCTCACATATGGTGAGTGAGGGGCTGCTGTCCCCAGGATGGAGGAGTACATTGTGTAGCATATGGATCATGTGTTGGGTACTAACAACATCTGAGTGGGAACATGAAGACAGATTTTTCTCCCTGTCGGTTTTCATGAGATACATGAAACTCTCTGGAATCAATGATAGGACTCTGACTAAAACTTTGTGGGTTGAATCACTTCAGAGTATTGGGAGAAGGGAATCCTGTGTAAAAAACATATTTTTAGACAACTTCAATGAGCTTTTTGTGCAACCTTGGAAAGACTGCAGTTCTTGGCGACATTTAACAATTTATATTTTACTTTATGTGATGTGATGGAAAAATTAAAATTCAGGGCTAATGGCAAGAATGAAATACTACAAAGAACAAGAACCTCTTCTAGTAGATAACTTCCTGATTTCAGAGTACAGACCTCACATGCTATTTTCATGAGATAAAGAAAAAAAAGAAAAGAAAACCTTGCAAGTGTGCTAATCAATCTTGATGCCCTTGCAATCAAACTTTGTACTCTATGAAGTGCTGTAACCTTGAAAACCCTATGAGCTGAGACTAGTGGTGTCAAGCCCCCATTTCACATTTGTTGCTAGGTATCAGTCTTCCAATAGAGTGAACTCCCCGCCTTTTTGGTTCTTCCCAATTAAAACGTTTTGCTTTCACATTTGGGAATAACTTTATTGGAGTTGAGGAAACCCGGGAGGTACAAAGTTTGTGGACTTATCCCGGATTTCTTTCAAACACTCAGGACATTTAACCCTGAAAGATTGAAATAGGAAAGTAAAGACAACAAAAAACCGAAGGAATGCTGGAAATAGAAACACTGGGCAAAAGATTGTGAACTAAAGACACAACATAAGAAACACACACACACACACAAAAAGAGAGATGGAAGAGAGAATCTCAGGCATGGAAGATAAACTAGAGGAAATAGATTCATCGACCTAAGAAAATCATAAATCCAACAAATCCTTAACGTAAAATATACAAGAAAGCTGGGACACCATGAAAAGGCCAAACCTAGGAATAATAGGTAGAGAGGAAGGTGAGGAAGACCAGCTCAAAGGAGTCAAAAACATACTCAACAAAATCATCGAGGACAACTTTCCCAATCTGAAGAAGGACATACCCATGAAAGTACAAGAAATATACTGAATATCAATTAGGCTGGACCAAAGTAAAAAAAAAATCCTAGAAATTTAATAAATGCAGCAAAGGAGAAAGGACAGGTAACATATAAAGGCAAGCTGATCAAAATTACAACTGAATTTTCCATGGAATCCCTCAAAGACAAAAGTTCCTGGATAGATGTTCTACAATTACAAAGAGTCCACAGATGCTAGGCCAGGCTACTATACCCAGCCAAACACTCAATCATTATAGATGGAGAAAACAAGATGTTTAATGACAAAGACAGATTTTTCCAATTCTTATCTACAAATCTAGCATTACAGAAACTTTGGAAGGAAAACTCCAACCCACAGAAGTTAACTATGATCACAAAGGCAACAGATAATCTCCCTATACAAGAAACCAAGGGTAATGGAGGTCAGATATATTCACAATACCACTGCCAACATCAAATCTAAAACAAACAATCATCAATAATCAATGATCTTTACTCACCCCCAATATTAATGGTCTTAACTCACCTATAAAAAGACACAGGCTAACAGAATGGATACAAATAAAGAATACATCCTTCCGCAGCATACAAGAAACACATCTAAGCTTTAAAGATAGACATTACCTCATGGTAAAAGGTTGGGGAATATCTTCCAAACAAATGTAGACAAGAAGTAAGCAGGCATGGCTATCCTAATATCTAACAAGTTAGACTTCAAACCAAAATTAATCAAAAGAGATGAAGATGCTCATTCAGTATTCATCACAGGAGAAATCCTTCAACACAAAGCCTCAATTCTGAAAATTTATGCCCGAAATACAAAGGCACCCAGAATAAACCAACTGCCAACATCAAACTGAAAGGAGAGAAGCTTAAGGTGATTCTTCTAAAATCATGAATGAGACTGCACTCTCTCTCCATATCTCTTCAATATTGTACAAGAAGTTCTAGCTAAAGCTATAACAAACAAAAAAGAGATAAAAGGGATCCATATTGGAAAGGAAAAACTCAAACTATCACTATTTGCAGATGATAAGATAGTTTAATAAGCAACCCAATAAACTCTACAAAGAAACTCCAACAGCTGATAAACACCTTCATCAAAGTAGCAGGATATAAGATAAACTTAAAGTAATCAGTAGCCCTACATTTTTCATACAACAATGAGATTGAGAAAGAAATCAGAGAAACATAACACTTTACAATAGCAAGAAACAACATGAAGTATCTTGGGGTAACACTTATCAAACAAATGAAAGACCTATACAATAAAAGTGTGTGGCTCTAAAGAAAGAAATTAAAGATGATACCAGAATATGGAAAGATCTCCCATGCTCTTGGATAGGTAGGATAAATAGAGTAAAAATGGCAATCTTGCCAAAAGCAATCTAGAGATTCAATGCAATCTCAATTAAAAACCAACCTCAATTCCTCACTGACCTTGAAAGGATAATAATCAACTTTTTATGGAAAAACCAAAGACCCAGCATAGCCAAAACAGCCATGTACAATAAAAGAACTTCAGGAGGCATTACCATGCCTGACTTTAAGCTCTACTACAGAGCTATACTCCTGAAAACAGCCTGGATTTGCCACACACACACACACACAAAAAAAAAAAAAAACCAACAAACAAACAAACAAAAAAAAGCAAAACAAAACCAACATACCAACAAAAAACAAAACTATCAAACAAACAAACAAAAAACAGGTAGAACACTGGACTCAAATTCAAAAACCTGACACAAACCCACACATGTATGAACAACTGATTTTCTACAAAACATAAAAAAGAATACAATGTGATGAGGAAATCAACTTCAACAAATAGTGCTAGCACATTTGGATGATGGTGTTTAGAAGACTGCAGATAGACCCAAGTCTGTAGCCATACACAAAACTATGGTCCAAATGGATCAAAGACCTCAACATCAATACAACCACACTGAACCTCTTAGAAGAGAAAGTAGGAGGTACCCTTGAACAAATTGGTAGATGAGACCGGTTCCTGAACCTAACTCCAGGAGCAGAGTCACTGAGAGCAACAATTAATAAATGGCACCTCTTCAAACTTAGAAGTTTCTGTAAGGCAAAGGACACAGTGGAAAGACAAAATGGCAGCCCACAGAGTGGAAAAAGATTTTCTGTAAGGAGTAAGATTTTTCCACCCGCCATGGGTCTGGTCCTGCCACCATGACAGCCCCAATTAACATACACAAACTCTATATTTGATATAATGCTATTGGTCTGGTACTTGTTTCTTATCTGCTAGCTCTGTCTTAAATATTAACCCATTTCTGCTGATCTATGTATATTCATGTGGTCTTCTCTTCCTGGGGAGCATACTGGCATTCTGCTTTCTCCAGACTCTCCATGCTAACTCCTCCTTCCAACTTCTTATTTCATCCTTGTCTCTTAGTCCCTCCTATCTTCCTTTCCTATTGGCCAACATTTACAGAATGGCATCTCCCATCAATTTTCACCAATATTACATCAGACAATGGGCTGATCTCCAAAATATACAAACAACTCAAAAAACTAATGAACAAAACACCAAACAACCCTATTAAAAAATGGGGTACAGACCACCAGAGGAACTAGGATACAAGGGGTATTCTAAAAGATTCATATAAAGTCCCTCACAGAACGGGGAAGGGACAAGTCCCCCAGAGTTCAGGGGAAGTGGTGGGGGCAGCGAATGGATAGAGAAGTAGGAGAAAATGAGAGGGAGGAAAGGAAAACATGTGCTACCAGGAAGATTGAACCTGGTTAGGAATAGAAGACAGGAAAGAGAGAGACAAAGAGAGACACAGAGAGAGAGAACATAAAAGAGGGAGCCCATATTGGTATGAAGATAAAATTGAATACAAAGAAAGGTCTAGAGAACTACAAGTCTGTTGCGAACAATTTGAGCTTCCATTGAAAGGCTACCATAACTGCCCTTCCCGGAGAGTGAGATCAACAACTACCTTATCCATGGAGACCTCTATTAACGCCTGTTGGAAACAGGAGAAAACATGCATACAATAACCCTGAGTCGAAGTAGAACCCAGATGCAGATGAAAAGGACAAGACCACGTGGCAGAAACACATAGAGACAGCTTACCTGAACAAGGAGGAGCTAACAGGCCACAAGACTGATAGCTGTAAAGCCAGCATGGGACTGACTCAGGCCCCCCCTGAATATGGGTCTTAGCCAGAAGGACTGAGCAGTCTAAGGGACCTCAGAGAGTGGAGCCAGGATGTATCCCTGGTGCACAAAATGTCTTTGTGAACACATCCCCTATGGAGGGATAACTGCCTTAATCTAGAGAAAGGAGAGAAGCTCCAGTCCCTACTTCACATGACCTGTCAGATCTACATGACCCCTAGTGGATGGCATTGCCCTAAATATGGAATTGGAGTGGGGGGGATGGGAGGGGAGGGTGCTTAGGGTTCATGTGAGAGGGCAGAGAGGGTAAAAAGTAGGGAAGGAGAGAGAGAGGAAGGGAGGGAGGTAGGGAGGGAAGGAGAAGGAACTGGGATCGACATGTAAAATAATAAATTAAATTAAAAAAACGCTTTGACTCTAAAAGTTAAGTTCAAGGACAAGTTAATTAGGAAAAGGATTTCTATTATTGCTTCCAAAGAAAATGGAAAGATGTGGATTACTTCCAGACTAATGTGGTTTGATCAAGCCAGACCACCTGCAATAGAATACCAAGTGATACTACATTCAAAACAGCTGGACAAAGCACCCTTACAGACTGCAGCCAGGATTTCTGAATCTTCTTCGAATCCCCCATGACAGTGCCCCTTACCAGCAGGAAGTAGTTTGGAAAGCACGACACCCAAATCCCCAAATATTGTCTAAAAATGTTTGTTAATATTTCAATGGACTTGGTTATATAAAATAAAATAAAAAAGAATAGGAGCGTTGATTGAAAAAATAAACTTTATAAAATCAAAAAAAGAAATGGGGTACAGAACAGAAGAAATAATTCTGAATAGAGGAAACCAAAAAAGCTGAAAAACACTTAATAAAGTGTTCAACATCCTTATATATCAGGGAAATGCAAATCAAAACAACTTTGAGATACCATGTTACTCCTGCCAGAATGGCTAAAATTAATAAAGCCAATGCCAACTTATACCAAAGAAGATGTGGAGAAAGGGAACATTCCTCCACTGCTGGTGGGAGTGCAAACTCATGCAGCCATTTTGGAGATAAGTAAGGTGGTTCCTCAGGAAAATGGGAATTAGTTTACAATGGGACCCAGAAATTCCCCCTTAGATATATACCCAAATGATCCACATCCCTGCAACAAAGACATCTGCTCAGCAATGCTGATGCCAGAATAATTTGTAATAGCAAGAAACTGGAAACAACCTAAATTATCCTCAATTGAAGAATGGATAAGAAGATGTGTCACATCTACACCATGGAATACTACTCTGCAGAAAAAAATAATGGAATCTTGAAATGTGCAGGCAAGTGAGTGGCTCTTGAATGAGGTAACCCAGTCTTAAAAAGATGACCATAGGATGTACTCACTCATATATGGATTTTAGACCTAGAGCAAAGGATCATCAGCCTATAATTCACACCACCAGAGGAACTAGGTTACAAGGTGTATTCTAAGAGATTCATAAATAGTTGCTCACAGAAGGTTGATGGAACAAGTCCCCCAGAGCACATGAGATGGGGGGGATCAATGAATGTAGAGAGAAAAGGAGAAAGAGAAGGGAAGGAGAGAAAAGAAATTGCAACTAGGAAGACTGAGTCAGGGTAGGAATACAAGACAGAAGAGAGAGAGAGAGAGAGAGAGAGAGAGAGAGAGAGAGAGAGAGAGAGAGAGAGAGAATAAAAGAGGGAGCCAGTATAGGTTTGAAGAGAAAACTGAATCTAAAGAAAGGTGTAGAGACAAGACTGTTGCCAACTAACAATTTGAACAACTGTGGAAAGGCTACCATAAATGCCCTTCCTGAATAGTGAGATCAACAACTAACTTATTCACCATCATGCAGCCCTCCTATAGTGCTGTTGGAAACACAAGCATACCCCCATACCTAAACACTGAGTTTAATTAGAATCCAGATGCAGATGGACAGAATAAGACTAGTTCTGGAAACACACAGAGACAGCTGAGCTGAACAAGGAGCAAATAACGGGCACCCAGACTGATAGATTGGAATCCAGAATGGTACTGATTCAGTCTTCTCTAAATATGGGTCTCAGCCAGAAGGACTGAGCAGTCCTAGGGACCACACACAGTGGAACCAGGATGTATTCCTAATGCACAAAAGGTCATTGCAGACACATCCCCCAAGGAGGTTACTCCCTTAACCTAGAAATAGGAGAGAAGTCCTAGTCCCTACTTCAAATAACTTGAGAGATGTACATGACTATGCCTGGATGGCATTGCCATACATGTGGAATTGGGATGGGAACTGGGAGCGGAGGGTGGTCAGGGTGCATATAAGGGGGCACAGCGTGTAAGTGGGTGGGAGGGAGGGAAGGAGGGAGAGGGAACTAGGATTGACATGTGAAATAAAAAATAAATAAGTAAATTTAAAAAAAAATAAAAACTCCCAGGCCAGAAACTTCCAGGCTGCTGGTAATACAAAACACCAGTGTAAACAGCACCAGGCTTCTAAGCCATGCTCATCTAGGATCCATGCTGGGTTACTGATGGCCTAGATCCATTGGGCCACCTGGTGGGCAGTCAGAGAGGAGAGGAGTTCTGAATCCCAAGGGGCTAATGACAGAAGCAGCCCCTCACCCAGCCCTCCTCTCTGCAGGTGGCAGTGACTATGACTGTAAGGAAAGTGGTGAGGTGAGAGTGAGGAGGTGGAGGATGTGGGGGTGTTGGGGAGAACAACTTTGGTAAAGATTTTTGTGTCAACTAAAAAAATAGAACTAACAAAATATATGGTAATTAGATGTGATAGTTATGTGCAGACTTGTTACAGTCAGTCTGAAGCAAAGAAGAAAAAAAATAAGATAACAGTGGTCTAGTGGACAGGTCAAGTGGCATGCAGATTTATAGGTCAATGCAACTCATCAAAGCAGTACAGAGAATATCAGAAGGAAGTTCAGGTGTTACGAGTATGATTCTACTTTTCTGGGCAATAAAAGGTAGAACAGGAAAAAAGATTAGCCATATCGAGAAGAGTGGATAAGAGATAAAAATAAAAGTATAATACTGAAAGATAACATAAAAGAAGAGCTGATGTACCCCACAAAATCCATAAAAGGAGCCAACAGTTAAGAGAGCAGAGGGTGCAGAGAGGCTCAGGGGAAAGCACCAATGTAAGAAGGTAGAGTCAGGAATTAAATAAATAAATAAGATTTCACTTCAGGGATGCATATCTGGGTAAGAGTCACTGATAAGAAAAAAGAAAAGGAGAAAAGGAGAGACATTTCTATGCTAGGGATGTCTGAGAAAATCAGAGAGAGACTAAAGTTAATGTAAAAAGATATGGAAGTTCAAAGAAAAGTCATTAAAAGGTCAGAGAAACTGTTTGATATGGACTCTCATATCTACAAATATAAATTTAAGATTAGTAATATAAATTAAAGTTTTTGACCATACCAGGTTAATTGTTTAATAGTTCTGTTTATTTCTCTCAAGAAAAATATATGTACTTGCTAAAAAGTTCTATCTCTGTTTCCTGTTAGAAACCTGCTTATTGCAAGAATAGAGCTAAAACAAAAATAGTTTAAACATTTTTGCTGTCTAATGATAACAGTCCTCAGCTCAAAATTTACCTCTCAGAATTGGTCATTAAATTCAGATTATCAGAAAATCAGATGTCCTTTTAATGTAGATGACATTAATTCTATTTTATGTCTAAAGCTTTTAAAAATTGAAACTAGTTAAAAAGGTACAATTATTAACAATGGAAATTAACATAAACTTAACAGGCACCAAGGTGACAATGGGTTTTCAGACATAAAGTGTGCTAAAATTATTTGGTATTATAAGAAGTCATTACAGGATGTTTAATTGTTTTATAAAATCGATTTTAAATGTTTAAATTCAGAAGGTTATATTATATTAGTGCTTTATTACATTGTTAATATTTGTACTTAAATCAAAGGGCTAAAATTTAAGATCATAGCCATACATTGTATATACTAACCAAAAGTTGAGATGCACATTTTTTTTTATAATACAGTGGGCAATCCTTCCTTGTTTTTGCTAAATTTGGTAAGCATAAGTTATTTAGATAAACTGAATCACATAGCTGTTTTATGTTTCCCTAAAAGGAGTTTCAAAATAAGATCAGTATTTTTAAAGTGAAAACTGACAATGCAAAGTTCTAATTTTATAAAATCTGGTAGACTATTATAAAATGTTAAGAAACACAAGTTACCAGCCATCCTTATAGATTAACTGTTGGTTATATTCAAACTAAGTATTAATGACTAGTAACAGGAATAAACCTCTCTGTCTACTGTAAATATTCTAAAATTTTAAGCTTACATCAAGTTGTCTATTAAGAGCTACCTAGAAAGACTTCTAATACTACAGAGATCTGTAGAATAAGGCATTTAAATATTAACTAAAAAGCTGTAATAATTTCAGACAAAGAATCACAGAACCTAACAATGACCAAAGGTCTCTAAAGAACATTGTTGGGCAGCATGGATTGTGACCAGGGAGCAAGATGCTGAAAAACAATGCCTACAAAATAGGACCCAGCTCAGACTAAGTAGAGGATGCAGGGTACTGGAAAAATCTGTACCTTTGCCTAGACAAAATAAGTTCAGACTTTTCCAAGTCCAGGTTCCACAGAAAAAAACAAACAAACAAACCAAAAAAAAAAAAAAAAAAAAAAAAAAAAAAACACCTCTCACATTGTGTACTTGGTGAAAAATTTCTCCCCTCAATGCCATAGAAAATTGGTTATGGCTAAGAATATAAGGAATGGTCCCTGTGATTTTTTTTAATAGATTGAAAAGTTACATATAATTTATCCTTCTCAGATCTACTTTTTCTACAATTTGGATTTCAGCACAGATTGGTGATGATTATATATATATATATATATATAAAACATTTATGTCCTTGTATATAACATAGTTCATATAGGCTTCAGAGTATCAAATGTCATAAAGCTTTTATCCACTTGTTACAGGTCAAATGGACTGCGGAAAAATACAGCTATCCTGTGGATGGAATTTTCTCCCTTGTCTTGCTGTCTTTCTTGATCACCTGATGGGAGATCTCATCCTGTATATGTTTCTCATACTGGTTAATAAATAAAGCACCATTGGCCAATAGGAAAGGAAGATAGGAGGCACTAGGAGACAAGGAGGAAGAGGAAATAGTAAGGAGAGTCAGGATGGAGAGCCAAGATGGAGAGTCGGGAGAAAGCAGTATGCAGCAGCTGGCTCCGGGTAAGAAGACCACATGGAAATACATAGATTAACACTAATGGGTTAATACTTAAGACAGAGCTAGCCAATAAGAAAATAGTAAGCAGGCCAACAGATTATATCGAATACAGACTCTCTGTATGTTATTTGGGGCTGGCGTGGCTGCCGGACAAGAGTTGCGGCGGGTGGAAAAACCGAACTCCTTACAATCACCAAAGGTAAGGAACTAAGAGTTCCAATTAAATATATACATTTCAGCTTTGTTCCCAGTTTAAACATGTCTCAGACGATTTGTGCTTCTGGCAGATGAGAATCAGTTGCTGACTACAGCCTGCTCCTCTATAGTGCTCTCCCTACTTACTGTGAATCAGCCCAGCCAAGGTGAATCTTCAACAGGGTCTACAAATTAATGCCTCTGATAAATTGTCCATTTCCTGAATCCCCCTTCCTTTTTGTTGGTATTGTCTAGCATTTTAGCCTACTTGCAACTCAGAAAACACTGCAAAAGTAAGCAGGAAGTAGTACAGGCCTGTCGCTGACACAACAGTGTTTTGATTTTCAAATAGGTGTCACCTGGAGTTCTACAGCCTATAAAGCCTCCTTGAGCAGCTTGTTACTATTATGCCTACAGGTTTCCTCAACTTCCAAGGAAGTAACTCCTGGCTGCAAAAGCAAAAGGTTTTTACTGGTAAAAATCAAGCAAGCTGGGACCTCACTCTGTCAGAAAATAAGGTAGTGGCTTAAAATTGTGAGGGGTTTATAACAGGGTAAACAGAAAGGGAAGCTTGAGACTACTAATCTCAGTTCACAAATTTTCCAAGATACAGGCAGTTCATAGAGTACAAATTTATTTACAAGGTCATTATGGATCAAAGTTAATAGTATCTGTCATTTGTTTAGGCAAGATTGATGAGCACACCTGAAAGGTTGGGTTTTTTTCTTTGTTTTTTCTACTTTTCCTGAGAACAGGATGTGGGCTCTGTACTCTGTAGTCAGGGATTTATGTATTGGCAGAAATTCTTTTTCTCTTTAATTGTTCCTTCTTGCAATAAGTCCTAATTTTATAACATTTAGTTATTAATTTTTCCATCACATTTCCTCTTTGCAATGAATCATAGAGGCCCAATTTTTGGGCCTCCAATAGGTAAAAGACTTCTGGTGTTTTTTGGTGTACAGGTTACTCACATTGCCCTATATGTATAGGAATTTACTTTTGTTTACATTTGATATAGCATCTCAACCAGGGAAAAGGTGAAATGTATTCTTTCCTGTACTCCTACTCTACCTTTGCAGTGTTTTCTTGGGTGTGAGATGGCTAAAATGCTATATAAAACCAAAAAAAAAAAAAAAAAAGGAGAAAGAGGAGGGAAGGCTTCAGCAAATTGCACATTTATCAGAGGTATTAGTTTATAGACCCTGTTGAAGATTCACATTGGATGTGCTGGTTCACAGTAAGTCCAAAGCAGTATTTAGGAGCAGAATATGTCAGTAACTGATGTTCATCTGCCAGAAGCACAAATCTGCTGAGACATGGTTAAACTGGGAACATAAGTTTTAGATATATTATCTTCACCAATCTGTACCGAAATCTATATTGTAGAAAAAGTAGATATTGGGTATCTGTAAAACAGCAGGAATGTACATATGCCTTTGAGTCCTAGCAAAAACAAAAGATTTTGGTTACAAACTTGTACATTTTTCTTATGTCAAGAGAGATCCATGTAAACATGGTCAGTGGTGCCTTAGGCCTGATGAAACATCCTTCATATTTACACTTTGATAACACCCAACATAAATCATAAATCTTTGACAGCTGGGAGTCACTGTTAGATTAGCTTATCAGAACTTAATTAAAAGGTAAGCTCTGAATTTTTATATTGTAAATTAATTTTATATATTTTAAGATGTATATGTCTTGGGTTAGAGAGATAGATCATTGGTTGAGTGTACTGGCTGCTCTTCTAGAAGTCCTGAGTTCAATCTCCAGCAACTACATTGTGGCTCACAAACATCTATAATGAAATCTGACTACCTCTTCTCACCTGCAGACATATGAAGGTAGAACACTGTATGCATAATTAATAAATAAATGTTCAAAAATGACTGTTATGATTTTAGATCCTTATTTAGGAGCCATATTAATGCTGCCTAATACTGCCAAGCTGACAAAGTTATAGTTAACCCAGCCATCAAAACTATCAGATAAGAGAAGGATATAGTGAATTAACTGTTCAATCTATTAAAAAAAATGACAGGGACCATTCCATATATATATATATAATTGTCTATAGCATTGAGGGCAGAAGTTCTTCACCTAATATATAATGTGAGAGGCTTTTTGTTAGTTTGTTTGTCTTTTCTCTGTGGAAGAGAGACATTGAAAAGATTGACCTTCTTTTGTCTAGACAAAGGTGGAGCAAATAATTTTTTCAGTACTCTTCAGCATCTACAAAGTCTAAGCTGGGTCCTGCCTGGCAGCAGACATTGTATTTGAACATCTTGTTCCCTGGTCAGTGTCATAACAATCCATGTTGCCCCATAGTCTTCTTTAGAGGCCTAGGGTCCTTGTTAGGATCTGTGATTCTTTGTCTGATATTATTACAGCTATTTAGTTTACATTTAAAAGTCTTATTCTATACAGATCTCTATATTATTAGAACTCTGTCTATGTATATATCTGAATAGATAACTTTGTTTCAGGTACTTGTTTTAACTTTAATCATTTCGAACATGTATAGTCAACAGAGTGAGGTTTATCCCTGTTATTAATCATTAACATTTAGTTTGATTATAATCAACAGTTAACTTATAAGAATGGCTAATAACTTGTGTTTCTTAACATTGTCTAGTAAATTAAACAGCTTTTATAAAACTAGAACATTGTATTGTCAGGTTTAGCTTTAAAAACACTGATTTTAATTTGGAACTCCTTTTAGGGAAGCATGAAACATCTATGTGTCTCAATTTATCTAAATATTTTATGCTTACCAAATTTAGCAAAAAAACAAGTATGCATTGCCTTCTGTATCATAAAAAAAGGAGCATCTCAAATTTGGTTAGTATATAGAGCTTATGGTTGTGATCTTATATTTTAGCCCTTTGATTTAAGTTCAAACATTAACAATATATTAGAAACACAAATTTCTTGTAACCTTATATATTTAAACATTTAAATATGTTTTTATAAACAATTACATATCCAATAATATCTTTTTGTAATATAAAAAAATAAAGTACCCTTTATGTCTTCAAACACATTTTGACCTGGGTGACTGTTAAATTTATGTTAATTTCTAGTGTGATTAATTGTAACCTTTTAACTAGTTTCAATTTTTAACAGCTTTAGCAAAAAAAAAAAAAAACTGTATTAATATCATCTACATTAATCAGATGACCAGAACTCAGAGATAAATTTTGTCCTGAGGGCTGTTAGCATTAAACCCCAAAAACCTTCAAACCATTTTTGTGTTAGCTCTATTCTTGTAATAAAACTTAGGTTTATAACAGGAATCACCGATAGAACCTTTTTTTTTTTCAGTCCGTTAACATTTAGTAGGATTTAAAGAAAATATTCTTTTATCTATCCTATCTTTCTGAGTCTAAAGTCCTATATGTAACTTTAATTCTAACTAAGAAAAACTATACCTTAACTATCAGTCTTCCAGTCCATCAAAGAAGACAGAAGGATAATATATAAACTCTAGAATTGAAAGAGACAACTTGCCTGGTCAGTTCCGACGTTCTTCTGTGATGTTCCATTATCAGCCTATAGGTCATAGTGTGTCTGGCAGACTTCTCAGCAAAGCAAAACATTTCAAAATGTCCCACCTGTGTTAGCAGATTGTCAGTCACTTTTCTTCACATCCTGCAGAATGTCTAGCAGACTCTTCCATGAAAAAGGAACCCTGTATGAATGTCCATCTTCTATCAGCAGTCACTTTCCTGTGGATCAATTATGTCCAGTTCATATACCGTAAATTCAAACAGTACAGACAAGAACAGTATTTTTCCCAAATGGCAGCTCTTGCTATATTGGAGGCAAACTATAGAACTTTTTAACAAGTACATATAGATTTCTTTAGAGAAATAAATGGAACTTTTAAACAATTAACCTGGTATGGTCAAAATTTTTAATGCATATTACTAATCTTATATTTATATTTGTAGATATCAGAGCACACAGCAGTTTACATTGCCTATGAACTTTCTACTACATTTCTTTGAACCTCTATATTTTTTTACATTACATTTAGTGTCTTTCTCTGATTTTCTCAGACATCCTTATCATAGACAATGCTCTCCTTTTCTATTTTCCTTTTTTCCTCTTATCAGTGACTCTTACTCAGAGGTGTGTGGCTGAAGTGAACATCTTATTTATTTATTTAAATCCTGAGTGTACCTTCTTACTGTGGTGCCTTCCCCTGAACTTCTCTGCTCCCTCTTCACTCTTAAGTCTTGGCTCCTGTTTCTGCTCATGTGTGGTACACCAGCTCTCCTTTATTGATGTTTAATAATGATCAGGAGAAACAAATAGGCTGAATAGATGTTTATTCTGGGAGAAATATCATACAACATAGAAAGACGAATACTCGCAGGTTCCTTCCTGGTCCCAAGGATACCTCCGGATGTACTCCTGTCCCCATGCTGCAAGCAATAGAGATCTCTGAGTCCCCTCCTCAGACTTAGTTCCCCCAGGTAATCCTCTGCCCTTTCTCCACCCCAATGTGCATGTGAACAAAGTGAATATCTCACTACAGTTCCCCTTTTAGTCTAAGAAAAGATTTAGGCTTGATATAAAAACTATATAAAACAGTGAATAACAATTGTGATCTAATAACTGACTGAAAGCTGGGAAGCCAGCATAGGACTGACTCAGGACCCCCTGAATGTAGGTCTCTGCCAGAAGGACTGAGCAGTCTAAGGGACCTCAGACAGTGGTGCCAGGATATATCCCTGGTGCACAAAAGGACCTTGCGAAAACATCCTCCATGGAGGGATAACTGCCTTATCCTATATACAGATGACAAGTCCTAGATCCTATTTCAAATAACCTGTCAGGTCCACATGACCCCAACTTTATGGTATTGCCCTACATATGGAGTTGGTGTGGGGGGATAGGAGGGTAGGGTGGTTAGGGTGCATGTGAGAGGGCAGAGAGGGTAAAAGGGAGGGAGGGTAGGAGGGAAGGAGAGAGGGAAGAAAAGTGAACTGAGATCAACACATAAAATAATAAATTAAATAAAAAAAAGTGTGCTCCAACAAAAGGAAAATTGAGAATATACAATCTTAAGACATAACTATCTAGTCCTAGGGTGAAATCAAAACAGTGTTTACAATACAGTTGCCCTAAGCTGGAAAGAATAAGTCTACAACCTGTTATATCTAACTAGTAAGAGAGAATAATAGTTGTAATAATTTAATCTTCAACCTCATCAAAGACCTGAGAAGGAAAATAACAATATTAGGGTAGGCAGGAAGTGTGGATGGGCAACAGCATGTTACCTGAACAGTCACCAAAGGTCTCACAGCAGGGTTCGTACAAGTTTTGGCTAAGGCCTAGAGTACTTGACAGACCACAACAAAGGCAGGAAGGTAAAAAAGTCTGTCTTACCCTGATTTGTCAGGGCTCAGCAGTCTTCTAAGGCCTGAAATCTATTCAGCATTTTTTCTTTGAGTGTCTGATAATGAATAACATAACTTTTTAGATACTGCATTGAATCAGTAAGTCTCTTGCTTTCTCCAACTACTAAAGAATACATATTTTGAATATTCTCATTCTTAGATAAAATCGGAATGAAATGTAAACTGCCTTCCAGACAGTTCTATCTGCTTTCGATTAATCCTCAGATATGGAACAGATTCTGCTAGTCTTTGCATCTGATGTTCCAGGTTTTAATCTTATTAGCAGCTTCATTCAACCAGGAATGAGCTGTTCCTTTCAGCATGTTAATGCATTGCATTTTTTCTGTTTTGATTTTTGAAGCATTAGACATAGAAAAAATTCTGTTTTCTAGATGGTCATTTTTATGTTCCATGTTTTGTATTCTACCTGTCAGCTCTCTATTTGCATGTCTAATATTCTGAATCTTTTTCTCTAAGTATTCTATGTTTGCCTTCTATTTTTAAGCCCTCCATTTTCATTTTCAATATTCTAAACAATTGTTTCCAAACATTATATGTTTTCTGTTCTGTTTTTCAGCCCTCTATTGCCATTTTCAATATTCTGAACATTTTTTTCTAAGCATTCTGTATTTTGCCTTCTAATATTCAGCATTCCATTGATTTTCAATATTCTGAACCTTTTTTTAACCTTCTTCGGTTTTCATTATTCTGCATTTGGTTTTTTAGCTCTCTATTGTTATTTTCCATATTTTGAACCAGTGTTACTAAGTCTCTGTTGGTTTATAAAATTTCCTTATTGTTTGAGCTTTAAGCTCAAAACATTTAGAATATCATAATGTTTATACCCATTGCTATTACAAAAAAATGTATATGTTTGTTAAGCCATGATTTTTCTTCTGTTAAAATTCTTCTATATTTGAAGTAAAAGAATTTCTAAAGTCTTGCATCATAAGATTATCCACCCAAGGTATGGAGCAATTGATCCCATATATTATATCATCTTAAATGGTGAAGAATGTTGCAATTACCTTAGGTATAATTCTGCTATCCTCAAACTTTGATGGTTTTAGTTGTTGATCTCAATTTGTGGTGGTGAAAACCAGGTCCGGTAAAAATCTGGATTCTGCTTCTGACACCATATATTGATGTTCAATAAGGAACAGGAGAAAAAAATAGGCTGAATAGATGTTTATTCAGGAAGAAATAACTTACAACATAGAAAGATGAACACAATCAGGTTCCTGGTCCCAGGAAGCTGTTCCTATGCAGCAGGCAAGAGAGCTCTCCCAGTATCCTCCTCAAAATTTGTACCCACATGTCACATCCTGCCCTGACTCCACCCCCCAATGGGCGTGGTCTATGCCACAGGCAGGTACAAGTTGATTATCTCATTACAGATACTGAATTCTCCATTTAATTCATATGTCAGATTTAGTCAACCAAGGTGTTCTATTAATATGTATAAAGAACAAATAGAAATTACTCCCCCTAATACTAAAGACACTACATGACTGCACATATTATCTATGTTAAGGAACTCCATACTTGCACGTATTCCCTGCCTGAAGGGTATCTATAAGCCTGTATGGGCCCAAATATATTGCTTTTAGATAGGACATAAATAACCAAAAAGGCCCAGACAACCTATGGTAGGAAAGATAATATCTTATGGACAATAGTTGTTATTTGAGCTCTCTGTACCCATGACAAGGTGTATTGGGTTCCCATATAGGATTTTAGACAGGACAGGCAGGCAGAATGTGTTCCAGAACTGTCAAAGCCACTCAGGGAAGTTTTATATGGAATTAGATGATGAGATCCATCTTTAAGTACTTGGTGGCAGTGCACATGTTTCATATTACAACTAAGGAGGCTGTCAGTAATCAAAAATGAAATACATTAATAAAACAAATCACCTAAGGAAGAATCAGATTCACCTTTATATGAGTCACACCATATGGTGGTATCATGAATGTATAAAGGATATAGAAGGAGGAGGCTCTCCTTCTGTAGCTGCTTGCCCTAGCTATGGCTACCAAGTTTATTACTTTACTAGCTTTAGAGCTTTCTTCTTTGGACTTTAAGTGTATAATGATGACCAGGTGAGAAATGCACACTGGTGAATTAAACAAATGATGTAGTCTTCAGATTCCCATTGCTGGCAGCCATTTTTGGATTACCTATGAGACATTATAATAAATCCATGTTTTACATATATGGAGAGATTCATCCTACCATCCCTATTCATGCAGAGAACCTTGAATAATGCAGTTAGTTTTTGCTTTCTTTTGATTTTAACCTGCTACTGAACATGTGTTGACTAACAATATTGCCCACAAATACAAACTTCCTAGTTTCATTCCTCTCCAACTATTTCTAGGAAAACTACTGTTTTCATTACTATGCCTTTTACAACCATTTGCTCTGAGTTTCAGGGATAAAACTCCTAGATTCTTAGAGCTATGATCTAGCTTTCTAGGGGGAGAAAGAGCTACTAGCTTGTTTGTCATCTGGATCTCACATCTCTTTCCTGATTTTAAGTGCCTGTGACAACCAGGTAAAGAGCAAATTCAGTTCACCTAAATGCAAGGTTAAGCTACATAACAATTATCTCTTTTTGTATCCCTCAATCTCTCTGTAGTAGTTTGGCTGTGAATCATGTCGGAGGAGAAAGTCCTGATTTACAAATTGCCCCTAGGCCCATCATCATATCATAGAAGAGGTCATTCTCAAGATATTTAAGGGGAAATTACTAGAATGGTCTGCCAGATGGTCGAGTTTTCTTCTAGAGAAAATCATAGTTCAGCCAGATGGGCAGGATGAGCCCAGAGGTGAACTGTTTGAAAAGGTAAACACTGTTTTGATGAGGGGTTGACTGAGCAAACAAAACGTCTGTTTAGGTCCTGACTCCTAAACAGAACATAACTCCTTCTCAAACCCACTAATGAGCTTAGTAGAGCAGTATCAGACTGGGAACTAGACTTGGACTCTCAGGTATTGAGAATGAAATAGATCCCCTTCTTTAACATAATGAACATGCTTTGGAGAGAATGCAATTGGCTGATTCCAGGGCCTTTGTGGTGAGGTTGCTTCATATCCTGTGAATACTCCTATTCCCACCACATGGAGCTGGGAGTTATTGGTCCCAAGAGCACTGTGGGATTAATCACTAAAGTTCGCCAGATGCACTGTAGTTTCCTCGTGATGCAATGCTTGAGTAGAATTCTCATGAGCTGGTCACATTGAAAGATAACTCCTACTAAATTCCTAACATCTCCCATTTTTTTCCATCTCCCCCTGAAACATTAAGCTATTCCTCATAAGAATCTTACTTAGTATAAGACATAGGTTAAGCAAGACCTCCCTTTCACAGGTTTTATCTTTCTTTGTTCTGACTTTCAACTTTTCCTCATGTTCTGGACATCCACTGCAAGCCCTGTCAATGAAGTGTGAACCTCTGTTTCATGATACTCATGTGCTATTAAATCATATAGTACTAATATTTCTGTTGAAGACTTAAATTGCATTCCTGGCCTTACTTGCTGTTTGTTATTACTACTTTAATTCTTCAAGTGTCAGTTGTAATCTGAACCTGGAAGAACTTAAAAATGGCAGTAACTTTGAAATGATAAAGTCTGTTTTAGGATCCAGGTTGTGGTGGTACTTGCCTTTAAACCTAGTACTCAGCAGACACAGGCAGGCAGATTTCTCTGAGTTTCAGACCAGTGTCATAAACACAGTTAGTCTCACTACAAGTAAAGCTATTGCACAGGGAAATCCTGATTCAAAATCTCACAACAAATATGTTTTAGGCTTTGTCCTCTTTGCCCATTAGCCAGAAAAGGATGCATGCTATCATTACAGAGATATTCTTTACATATTTCTTAAGTCTATGGAGTTATTTCTCATTGGAAAGGCAAATCTAGAACAGCTGATCTTCCAGCTTTTATAATTAGGTTTCTGAGACAGGATCACTCTTTTTGACCTAGGTGTCCTTAATCCCAGTTTGTTGCTTCCAGGGCAATGTCGTTGCTGATCTCTTGATTATCCCTTCTTAAATTAGTTAATATATTCGTTCAGTACCTGTTTGTGGACCAAGCATCTTAAACACTTTATTTGTGGATACCAATTATTTTTACAGAAATATTTAATGAACAGAAATCATTAATCTGTAACACTGCAATTTGATTTAAAATATAACCCATTGCAAAATCACAAATGATCTAAAAATACCAGAAGATGAAAAATTATGTCCTTTGTGTTTTAAAATTGTCCATTTAAATCATGGACATCATGGAGTCGACCATGCATTGCACTTACAGGAAAAAAAAATCATGTGTAGCATGTTTTTGTCTTCAGACTAGAGTAAAATGAACAGTTTTTTTTTAGTGTGTGTGTGTGTGTGTGTGTGTGTGTGTGTGTGTGTGTGTATTTCAAGGGGAAACAGGGTAGGTAGTCAGCTGCTTAAATTACTATCATGAAAAAGGTCCTGCTTCAGGAGAATGGGCCAATGATGTCATAGGGAGTTATACTATTAGAAGTTGTGGCATTGATGCAGTAAGGTTGGCATTTTGGGAAGAAGAGTTTCAGGGTTTCCATGTGCTGGATATGAGCAAGTGTGTAAGATGACGTACTGTGGCCTGTGTATCAAAATGAAATCGGCATCACATTTTTCTTCAAATCATTTTTTCTCTTATGATGACAATGGACTCGATCTCTGAAACTATGAGTCACTCCAATTAAGTGTCTTCTATATAAGATCTCTCTTGGATAGAATAGTGGTGACTATCTAATCCCTCCCTGTCACTGGTTATACTGGGGTTGGATTCCCTGACTGGGAGAGGATTACTCTGGAGGCTGAAGCAAGCAGATCTCTGTGAGTTTGAGACCAGCCTGGTATATAACACTAGTTCCAGGACAGACTCCAAAGCCACAGAGAAACTCTTTCTCAAAAAACAACAAGAATTGTGAAATTTGTGATTATACACAGCAATAAGAAAAAAAAACCTTAACTAATGAATATTCAGTGATTTTTTTTAGTCCTCAGGGTGTATTAATTCATGTCATGTGAATGAAGACAGAATATATTTGTGTGGTCAAAATTTTGGAAGGTTATATTTAGCTGGGGCATGGCATACAGGGTTAGGAATAAAAATTGCATGGATCATATTTTATCATGCCTATACTACCCTGTGATGGGAAGAAACTACTGCAACATTCAGCAAGAGGCTTTGGGTGTTCATTGAGAAGCAGATATAGATCATTTATTTACTGTTTACCAAACACTGTGGCTGGTACTGGGGATTGCAATTAAAGAGAGGAATATGAAAGAATTGAGTTCATTTAAGAACTTTGATTTTGCTGTAGACAGTGTGCAGAAAGAGGTGGGAGACAGAAAGAACATGAACAATTTCAGCTTTCCATTGTTGGAAATTAGCATTGTGGAAACTATAATCAATTTTAGATGATTTACAAAATGCCTGACTGGCCATTTCTTGGTGATAATGGACAGATGTTATCATGAAAAGAAATTGCAGACTCTTTTGTAGGAGCTCCAATGTAAATCACTGCCACACAGCACAGTGAATGTCTGGGATGCTGTGCAGGAAGAACATCTCTGCCTTGCTTTCATTGCTGCTGGGATTGTGAGGGACCATGTGACTTGTGCTGCCCAGGGCCAATGGCCCTTGTGTTCTGAGCCTACTTGGATATATGTTCCCTGAGGAGAGTGAGATAGCTGTGATATCAGTATCCATACTGGTCTGTGATGGTGCAAAATTGTAATCCAAGCACTTGGGAGGTAGTGCCAGAAAGATCACTGTGAGTTCTTGGCCAGGCTGATTTTCAAAGAACATTCCAAACCTACAAAGAAACCCTGCCTTGAAAAACCAACCCCAACCAAAAGAAAACAAAACAGAAACAAATATTGGTTTCCTGTGTACATCACAGGCTTGCTTTTGGCATGTTTTGGAAGAGAGAAAATAATATTTTGGCTTCTGGAATTTAGATATATGGCATTCCACATTCAGGTTTAAAAATCAGTGGAAATAGGAGATAGGGATCATCCTTCAGCAAGATTTGACCACAGTGCTTTTAACTTTCACTTACCACCATTTAAACGAGTAAAGTTGAAATCAAATAACATTATCTTTCTTGCTACAAGTTGTCTGAGCCTGGATGGTGAAAGTCTCCCATCTAAATAACAATAGATTTGGGCCCAGTAAGGTTTACACACACCCTTCAGGCAGCTTTTATAGGGTTACAACAAAGCCCACGCATCATAAACCAATCATCTCATAGAATCTGGTATGGATCAATTAATTTGAACTATCCAAGCCTGCACTTAGCCCAGGAAGACTGTTTTTGTTTTTCCTAGGGCTTCTGGGTGGTGTGACAAGGCTCATTTTTTCTGTTCACTCATTCACTCACAAGTGCTGTCGTAAACAGCCCTGTCATAAACAGTCAAGAATGTGACCTTTTGCCTGCTAGGGGGCAGGGTCTATGGAGAGTTAGGCTAAATTTTTCCATCCTTACACTTATAGGCAAATGAAAACAAAACCAGTCGCTTTGGGTGCATGATACAAATAATACACTGCTTCTTTTTAAATGTTATTTTTAAAATTTAGTCTTCATTTTAAATACCATCCAAAGTTCACCTCCCTCCCCATCTTCCTTCCCCAACATTTCCCATTTCACATGCCTCATCCAATCCTCATAGGGGATAGTAACTTCCTTTGGGAGTCAATAAAGTCTAGCATACCAAGCTGAGGAAAGCTCTAGGCATTCCATCCTATATCATGACAGAACAAGGTGTCTTACCATAGGGAGTAGGTTACCAACAGCCAGTTTGTCTCCTGGGATAGCTCATGGTTTCACTGCCAGGGTCCCTCGAACAGATCAATTAAATAACTATCACTGACATTCACAAGGCTTAGTCTGACGCTATGAAAATCCTCCAACTGTCAGTCCATAATCTGTGAGTTCCACTAGTGACAGTAGTGGAGGGTGTGGCATTGTTGGAGTGGGCTTTACCTAGTTAGAGGAAGTATGTCACTGTGTGGTGGTGGAGTCAGGCATTGATGTTTCTTGTATACAGGGTGTTTGCCAGTGTGTTGGTGAACACACTGTTGCCTCTGAGACAAGAGTTAAGGACACAAACCTACAGCACCACATTCAGCTGCAGGGTGCCATGCCCCAGCCATAATGATGAATAACTGAATCTCTGAAACATTAAGTGAGACAACTCAATTAAATGTTTTCTTTTTAAGAGTTTCCATTGTTTGTAGTATCTCTTTACAGCAATAAAACCCTAAAAAAGACAGATGTGGGATCAGGGGCTGGGATATTGCTGTGAGATCCTGGCCCATTCATAGTTTTTTTTTTTTTTTTTTTTTTATGTTATATGAGTATAATTGATCTACTAGCCTGTGTCTCCCTTTATGTCTATTCATTTTGATTTTTTTCCCTCAGTACTATATGATTTTTAAAGGGCCAAGAAAAGCTCTATGTGAATATTAAATTCAGTTTCCTTCTAAGGTAACTTGATGTCCATTTCATGAAACAAATGTGGCAAGTGCCAGAATTATATGACTATATTGGCAAAGAAGCAGACATTTAAAATGTGTTTATCAAACTTTTTGTTTAACACAGTTATGGTGTAGAACCCTTCATGGACCCCGAGGGACCTTGAGCAAGCCTGAAGCTGTTGGCTGGAACTCATTGCCCCAAGGCTGTTTTGGTACTCTTCCCATGTTGATAACACACCTCATGACACATACCTTGTGACAACACACACCTCTTAGGTAGGAGCTAAGCCAAAATTTCCTGTAATTTTGCACTGTGCTGTAAGAAGGTATTTAAGACCATTCTTTCCCCTCAATAAACTGCATTCGGCATTTGGTGTTCTGACATTGCCATTGAATGAA
The DNA here is from genome assembly GCF_943737965.1 of Phodopus roborovskii. Classification (NCBI taxonomy): domain Eukaryota; kingdom Metazoa; phylum Chordata; class Mammalia; order Rodentia; family Cricetidae; genus Phodopus; species Phodopus roborovskii. The sequence goes on from NW_026126125.1 coordinate 202,845, forward strand.
TGACCCCCTGTCTTTTCTTTATTTCAATCTCTGGGCCATCACCTGATTTGTGGACAAATCTGGACATGGGCAATACCAGTGGATCTTGCCCACCAAGATTTGGGAAGAAAGGATCACCTAAGAAATCACCCTTGGAGGCTGGCTGGCAAAATTAATGAATGAGGGTGTATTGAAGGATGGGTGCCAGTATCCCTAAGGAAAGTCTCAGTGGACTATTAGTGGCCCTATTGAAAAGACAGGGCAATAGGATTGAAACAAGACAGCTAAAAAATTCATTGACACAATTTAAAAGAAAAATGGCAGAGATGAATAGGACTTTTGAGGAATTACAATATCTATCAGGGGACAAGAGGGATCCCGACTAGGAGATGATAGTCATGCTGTAACTGATGAACTGGATACTTTGGAATCAGAAACTGAAGCTGGTGAGCCCATATTTCAACTCCCAAGGCACAACCCCTTTTGTGATTCTGATTCCTTTTTAGGGCCTCTACGCCTCGAGGGATAGGGGAAGAGGCCAAAGATTTAATAACCAATGTAGAAGTGTTAGAATAAGAAAGACAAGTGTTTCCCGTGATTGAGACAGTGGATCTGCAGCATAACAGGGTGAGGGAGCACAGCCCATTAAATTTTAAGGATATAAAACAGCTTAAAGAGGCTGTCACTGCTTATGGGCCCCATGCTCCTTTTACTCAGACAATTTTTGAGTCTTTTGCAGGATTAAATTGTGATTGGATACAGCTCTGTAGAGCCATGCTGAGTGGGGCTGACTATTTAATATGGAAAGACAATTTTCAAGACATTTGCAAGGAAATCGCACAAAGTAATGCTATTGCTAGATTTCTTGCTAGGAATTTAGATATGCTCTCAAGCACTAGGCAATATTCTACACTTGTAGCTCAAATTCTTTTCTAACCAGCAGTCCATGCACAACATGGTGTTTCTGCTACTAGAGCTTGGAAATCCCTGCCTAATAAGGCTGCAGGAGATCAACTATTTAAGGTATTGCAGGGACAGTCTGAGACCTATTCAGATTTTGCAGACTGCCTTCTACAGCTGCCAGGCCACATTTTTGGTGATGATGGAAATGCCATGCCAATAGTTAAACATTTAGCATTTGAAAATGCAAACAAGTATTGTAAAAAGGCTTTACATCACCAAAGTTCTTAATGACTATATATGCATATGCCAGTACATAGATGGTCATCACATTATGGTCCAGGTTATAGCTTCAGTTATGAAAAGAGGTAGGGACGACGGAGGAGCCAGGCCAAAGACTTGCTCTTGGTGTGGACAACAAGGACATTAATGTGGCTCCAGAATGTAGTACTCAGTTTCTTAAATGGTCAGATAAAGAAGGACATACACGTCTTTTTCAGCCTTTTTTGTTAAGTCATATCCCTGTAAATTTTTGGGGGAGAGATTCAAGCCATGGGAGAGGTCCTTACTACTGAGCCTGCTAAACATATGCTGGCTGACCAAAGTTATGTACAAGGAAAAGGAATGGGTAAATTCCTACAAGGTGACCCTCAGACTGTTGTATCTAAAAATTTAATTATCAAAAGAGCTGAAGATCACACTGGGCTGGGAAATTTTCCTTCTATTAATTTTAAAGAACCCTATGAGTTATCTATGGGTGGTGTTGCCTCAAGGAATGGCCAATATTCCCACTATTTGTCAAATTTATGTATCATTGGCCATTGCCCCTGTTAGAGAGAACTTTCAATTCCTGTATATTTTACATTAAATGGATTATATTATTTTAGCTGGCCCAGATTCTAAGGAAATGAATGAGGATTTTCAGGGAATTGCAACATAATCTTCAACTAGGTGGCTTTAGAATAGCCCCAGAAAAGGTGCAACAAGAATTTCCCTATCAATACCTGGTCATCAATTGTTAAAGATTACTTTAAGGCTAGATAAACTGACCACTTTAATGATTTTTATAAATTATTGGGAGACATAAATTGGGTTCGATCTAGTTTAGCCTTAACCACTGGGCAGCTAAGACCATTATTTCATATTTTAAAAGGAGATTCTGATCCCGCTTCTCCATGCACCTTAACATATACTGTGAGAGAATGCATTCAGCTTGTGCACAGATGCCTCCAATCTGCACATTTAAATTATAATGACTATTCTAAGAACTTGATGTTATTAGTTTTTGCTTCAGCATATTCCCCTACCACGGTATTTTGGAAAACTGGTCCTATATTGTGTGTGCATGAACATGCATTCCCAACAAAGGCAGTTAGATCTTATCCACAGGCAATGCTTTCTATTATTCAAAAGGCATACAAAATGAGCATTCAAGTTTTTGGCAAGATGCTGGATTGTTAGTCCCTATACTCAACAACAGATAAAATGGCTTCAACAGTTTGATGAGGATTGGGCACATTACTTGTGTTCCCCACCCTGCCACGTTGATAGTTATTATTCATTTAATTATGAAAATCTGTCATTATGAGTTAGTGATCACTGGAGTTTTGAGCCTCTTTATTGGAGTACATCATGCCAGACCATCACATCATCTGTTAAACTAGGAAATTAAATAATAATTCATCATTTAATTGATGTATTTACAATACAGGTAATGTTATGGACCATAAGTCCCATTTGGAGTCAGATTTTGGGAGTTGATGATGTAACACCATCTCATGAATTCATCATTTAGCGATGTAAATAGATCATGACATCAGCAATAGTTTTAGGACTTTGATGCCATCTCGTCAGTGTTAATATAAAACGCCAACTAATTAACTATCAATTTAATTTTTTAAATAACTCATTATTCCAGGAAGAGATCGGTCTGACTACTCCATGTGGGATTTAAGTATGCACCACCATGTCATTATTCAATCATTTTCCATTATATATTAATTATTTAAATCGATGAAGATGATGTTCTTCAAGACTGGAGTCTGGCAATTACTCCCTGTGTGTTAATCGTGTGGCATTATTTAATTATCTAAGTGCTACTTCCTTGACAATCACTGGAGTTTGGTTCCATTTTATGAAAGTTAAGTATGCAGGACTATCCAATTATTACCTTACTTGATTGCTTAAGTAGTGATGGTGTCACCCTTCATTTGGCTGCTGTGTGATTGACACAGCTGGTGATTGTTACCAGAAGCAGTGCCCAGAGAATGAGGGACAATGCCAATTCCAGTGATTCCTGGTTACGTAATTGTAGATTTTTAACAATCGAATGGTTACACGATTTCAAAAAAAAAAAAAAAAAACTGTATTGTTTTGCGTCATCAGTTTCTGAGAGGTTGCAAGAGAATTGACCCGTGAAGGACACAGTCGCCAACAATTTTAAATTGGAATAACTGAATAATCTCATGATCAGGGAATCTCATCTAATGAACTCTGTCAGGTTGATAACATGGCACACCATCAACAATAAATAACTCTAAATTACCATATTAGGAAGCAGGATACAGACTTAATAGTGAACTATCAATTGAGGAATCAAAAATGACTGAAAGAATCATAAGAAAGTGCTCAAAATCGTTAGTCATCAGCCAAATGCAAATTGAAACTACTCTGAGAAACCAAGGATAAACAGAAAAGGATTATTTTAGAGACGATTAATTTTATTTTTTCCATTCTAGAAATTAGAACATTCCCCATAGCACAGTGGATGTGGGGGAGGGCAGTGAATGGAGAGACAAGTAGCAGAAAACGAGGGGGAGGAAAGGAACACAGGTGCGACCTGGAAGATTTTGCCTGTTCAGGAATAGAAGACAGAAAAGAGAGAGAGACAGACACACACACACACACACACACAGAGAGAGAGAGAGAGAGAGAGAGAGAGACAGAGAGAGAGAGAGAGAAGGAGAACATAAAAGAAGGAGCAAATATTGGTTTGAAGATAAAATTGAACACTAAGAAAGGTGTAGAGAACCACAAGACTGCAGCCAACTGAAAATTTGAACTTCCATGGAAAGGCTAACATAACTGCCCTTCCCAGAGAGTGAGATCAACAACTAACTTATCCAAGGAACCCTCAATTAATGCTTGTTGGAAACAGGAGAAAACATGCATACACTAACACTGAGTCGAAGTAGAACAAAGATGCAGATGGAAAGGACAAGACCAGGTGGCAGAAACTCATAGAAACAGCTTACCTGAACAAGGAGGAGCTAACAGACCACCAGACTGAAAGCATGGGACTGACTCAGGCCCCCGTGAATATGGGTCTCATCCAGAAGGACTGAGCAGTCTAAGGGACCTCAGACAGTGGAGCCAGGATGTATCTCTGGTGCACAAAAGACTTTGCTTACACATCCCCCATAGAGGGATAATTGCCTTAATCTAGGGACAGGATAGAAGCCCTAGTCCCTACTTCACATGACCTGTCAGAACTACATGACCCCTACTGGATGACATTCCCCTACATATGGAATTGGGGTGGGAGGATGGGAGGGTGTTTAGAGTGCATGAGAGAGGGCAGAGGGTAAAAGGGAGGGAAGGAGGGAGAGAGAAACAAAACAGTGAGGGTGGCTGAGAGGGAGGGAAGGCAGGATTGAGAGGGAACTGGGATCCACATGTAAAATAATAAATTAAATTAAAAAAAAATTCTTTGACTCCAAAATTTAAGTTCAAGGACAAGTTATTGGGGAAAAGGATTTCTATTTTTGTTTCCACAGAAAATGAAAAGATGTTGATTCCTTCCAGCCTAATGTGGTTTGATCAAGCCAGACTGCCTGAAAGAGAGTACCAGCTGATCCTACATTAAAAACAGCTGGACAAAGCATCCTGACAGACTACAGCCAGGATGTCTGAATCTTCTTCGAATCCCCCATGGCAGTGCCGTTACCAGCAGGAAGTAGTTTGGAAAGAACCATGCCCAAATTCCCAAATAGTGTCTATAAATATTTGTTTTCATTTAAATGGACTTGGTTATATAAAATAAAAAAAAAAGAAATTTGAAGCATAGAAAACAGGTTTAAAATATTGGTCAATGTACTTGAATGGCATAATGATGCTTTCGTTTTCATGCTTATGCCACTATAGGCTTGTTGTAGCTTGAGAGACTGGTAAATATGTATAAGTCAAAAGAAAGAGCCCTGCTTTGTTTTGGGAGACAATCAGTGAGGCTGTAAGGTTAGTTCATCGGTGGGTATGCTGTCTTTAGCATGTGGGAGGGGAAGTAGAATGTTACAGAATGTCGGATCTTAAATGTTGCCCTGCATCCCTGCTTTCCCATCCTAGTATCATGGGCCAAGGACCAGAGAGAGCAGCTTTGAGAAACTGTTATCATGGGACATGACAGTCTCCCAAGATAACTATCTCCTAAAACTTTGAATGACAGCATTTGATTCTCCTAAACAAGTCATAGCCATATCTCTGGAAGTTTGCCTACAACTGTTACTGGTTACCAAATTCAAGATTACCTAATTATCGGAGAAAATAGTCTGTGGAGAAGTAGGTCAAAGGCTTCTGTTTATGGATGCTCTCTCTCCCAAGAAGTAAAACTATGGAAATAAGGAAAAGAAAACTCACAATTATTCATCAAAAGGTAAGTTTTCCATTGTTAACTTCCTTCAGGAAAGTGATAATCCATTTGTGAGAGTAGAGTTAGGGATTATTGGATTGCAGTCCATCTCTTTTAAGGCAGCCATCCACCAATAAATATGTGATATAAACCCTGCACACACAATGACATTTTTGCATTTACACATTTTACAAATCAACTCTGCGATTAAATAATGGATGAACCTGGGAGTTTCACACAAGCATGTGGGAGTCAAGTGAGAGTCAAATGTGTAGAGAGTATGGCAGACAAATTCATCCTCTGATTCTGTTGATATTTGATTATTAATATAAGACATTAGATAATCTATGATCAGTGGTTGTGGTTCCACGATGTGGGAGTCAATTATTATAGACCATTTAAATATTAATTATGTAGTTAAAATCATTAAATTCATCATGACAGCAATATTCATTAGTCTGGTTTGGAGCCACCTTAGGGAAGTGGATTATTTTACATGAACTTATTATTTGACTATGTGATTATATATAACAGTGATTATATCATCCATGACACCTTGAATTTGGTGCCACAAATCATCTAATTACACAATTAAAGTATTTAATTTGACAATTTGTGTTAAAACCCAAGATAATGTAAATATTTGTATAGTTATGTAAACAAGAATCCTCCCTCTTTTGGGGTTAATGTGCAATATCACATTTTATGATTCATTGTTATAACTGATGATGATGACATCCTCCATGACTGGAGTCTGTCCATGCCAGTTAAATGCTACATCACCTCTTTATTGAGACAGTTAACTATTACTGACTTATTTAATTCTTTGTATCATTTAAAGACAGACAATGCCATCACCGATAACGACTAGGGTGTAAATATTTGTCAGGGACACGGTTAGGAAAGTTGTAGACATGTGCAGAGTATTTTCTGAATGATCTATGCATCTACCAGAGTAGGAGGGATGCTGGATGATTGAGTCCAGAAGATTGCACGGTGCCGTCCAAGAAGGACAAGGACTTCACCAAGGTCAGCACAGTGGTCTGGGTTTTGACTACCTGCTCTTCCTCCATATCTTCCCATCGGTTGTGATCTACCATGAGAAGAAGAAGTGGCACAAGGAGGTCAGCACCATCACCGAGACCTCAAAAAAGGATGATGACCCAGAACACAGAAGAACATCTCTCTTTCAGCTATGCTGGTGATTCCCCTGCTGCAGCCATCTTTTCATCAGATATCAACATTTTGGCTACTATTGCTATGCCAGGAATGGGCCCTTTATCTCAGTTCCTGCCGCATCACAACAGAGATTCATGCACTGGTGATGATGTCAGGCCAACAGAATTCATCATGCAAGACAGTATGATTCTCTGATGATTAACATATGGAATTTTAAAAATCTGTGATGACAGTATACATTTTCATATCTGGCAAGTCTGACCAGAAATTAATGATACATAAAATTAATTAATTAATTAATTAATTAATATAGAACTGAAGAAAAAATTCTCAATAGAAGAAATCAAAAAGGCAGAAGACACTTAAGAATGTGATCCACATCTTTAGCTATCAGGAAAATTTAAATCAAAAAACTTTGAGATACTATCTTATTTCTGCCAGAATGACTAAAATTAGAAACACAGATGATGACTCATTTTGGAGAGGATGTGGATAATGGGGAATACTCCTCCACTGCTGGTGGGAGTGCAAACTCATATAGCCATTTTGCAGATCAGTATGGCAGTTCCTCAGGAAAATCAGAATTAGTTTACCACTGTACCTGGCAATCCTCCTCCTAGGCATATACCCAAAGGATTCACATCCATGCAACAAAGACATCTGTTCAACTATGTTCATAACATCTCTATCAAGAACATGGAAGCAACCTAGATGCCCCTCAGTTGAAGAATGGTTAATGAAGATGTGGCACATCTACACAATGGGATTCTAATCAGCAGAAAAAAAAAGTAATGGTATCTTGAAATTCACAAGGAAGTGGATGGCACTTGAAGAAACCATCCTGAATGAGGTAATCTAGTCACAAAAAGAGGAACACAGTATGTACTCACTCGAGTATGGATTTTACACCTAAATCAAAGGATCACCAGCCTATAATTCATACCACCAGAGGAACTAGGATGCAAGGTGTATTCTAAGAGATTCTTATAAAGTCCTGCACAGTACTGGTAAGGGACAAGTCCCCTAGAGCTCAGGGGAACTTGAGGGGGGGCAGCGAATGGAGAAAGAAGTAGGAGAAAATGAGAGGGAGGAAAGGAATACATGTGTGACCAGGAAGATTGAGTCTGGTTAGGAATAAAAGCCAGGAAAAAGAGAGAGAGAGACAGTCACAGAGAGAGAGAACATAAAAGAGGGAGCCAATATTGTTTTGAAGATAAAATTGAACACAAAGAAAGGTCTATAGATCTACAAGTCTGCTGCCAAATAAAATTTGAGCTTCTGTGAAAAGGCTACAATAAATGCCCTTCCCAGAGGGGCTGTGACTCAAGGCCAGCTCCCAACATATCCCCTTATTTTATTTTATTTTTTTTATTCTCTGTTTCTTCCAGCCCTGCATATGCTTTTTATCTCCCTTGATATTTTTCATTCAGCACTTAAATAGACCATGAGGTATTCTAGACAGACAAATTAACACAGATACACAGGGTTAAACAAACACAACAGAAAAGAACTCAATGCATCTTTCCATCGTTTAAGAAGCAACAGGATATTTCCAAAACCTGAGTGTCTCATGTTGCTAAGAGAATTTGCTTCATACACATTTCTAACAGGATGGAAATGCAAATGTTCTAGCATTAATATGCATTGCCAGGGAGAAATTAAGTCACACACCAAGAAGATTAATAAAAAATTCACTTAATAATAACATGCATCCATCTCTGGCAAAAACTCAAAATGAGATATTTGAGACACATTTTTCAGTTCATATATGTGGTTATCCTTAAGTGTCTTTTAGGTTCATGCTCCATTTTACACTGTGAATAAATTCAGTAAACACAGGAAAGAGCATGTCTGCCCTACTTGGGCAGATGGGAGACTTACACAGCAAAAATATTTCCAAAATTTTTTCTTAAGTACAAAAGAAACCTGAATCAGCAAGATCTGTTTCACAGACAGGATCCCAAGTTGAAGTGGTGTGGGATGAGAAAGAGAAGAAATGTACATAGTTGAAAAGATTTAAAAAGTTAGAATGGAGAGGTCTTGCAAGAGAAGTGCCCCCTGACAATTAAGTCTTATAAGGAGAATAGCAGCTTGTGTACTATCTCAAGTGTGAAAATGAAAGGAAAATGGGGGCTTATATGAAGTCAGGACAAACTGTCATTCAATGGGACAAAGTCAGGTAGGAGTTTAATCAAGCAATGCTGCTCAAAGGGAAGACATAGTGTCTCAGGATCATTACACACTCTTCGCACAGTGGTCTTTGAACTAATTGTACTAGCTCATTGTAGTGGAATGAACTTTATCCTGCAGATCTGGAGCAATCTCTCCACAGATGCTTTGATCCCTAGCAAATTCCTGCTTTTAGAAAAAGCTCACTGTTTTATTGTCATTACATCAGACCCTTAGGGGAAGCTCCAAAGTTTTTGGGCCCAGGTTGTTACAAGAACTCCCAACCAGCCTGAAGGCCTAAACGAGAGCCTTGCTTTTTCAGTAAAGTCCTTAAATATAGAGAGCTGCGAAGTGCCGTGCATTAAAGATGGCCCTGGCTTCTGCTTTCCACCTTCCGGATGGTGAGCATTCTCTACATAAACAACTCCATATTTGGCTAGGGCTGAAGATCTGGCTTGCTTCCACATATGTGGACCTATCTTCATTCACCACATGGCATGCTGGGATTGGCTACACAATGACTTTCCCCAGGGTCAGAAGATTGTTCAAGGTTCCTGAATAAACTGCTTAAAGAAGAGTCCAAGCAGTGCCTCTTCCTTGCTGGTCGAGGTGGTCACAAAAAGTGGTGGCCAATACGGGGAACCCTCTCATCGGAAGACTCAGAACTTTCTGCAGTCAGTGCAGTGCAATGGTAATTTCCCAGGTAAGGTGGGAATCCACAACCAGAGTGCATATTTTGCTCCTCTCTGTAGATAAAGAGGGAGCAGGAAGAGTTTGCGGTGCAGAGAACCAAAAGTAAAAGTTTAAAAAAGACGTTGCTAGTTTAGCTATGGGCGCTTCTCAATCACAGCCAATTTTTTTGTTTTTGTTTTTGTTTTTTTTTTTTTTTTTGACTCTGAATGAGCTGCTTCCTCTAGGAACTTAAAAATTCATAAAAGTACCTTAGAAAGATTCTTAGAGGAGTATGATACAGTTGTACCATGGTTCTCAATTTCTGGGAGTCTTACAATCCCATCATGGGAAAAATTAGCGAGAGATCTTGACTTCGATGCTGATCGAGGAACACTTAAGGGTGGCATGAGACCTGTTTGGAAATTAGTGAGAAGCTGTCTTGAGGACCAATGATGCAGCAAGGCAGTAGAGAATGGACAGGCTGCCTTATAAATGCTACAGGAAGAAAGGTCAGAACAGGCAAATAGTGAGAAGGGAGATAAGACAAAGAATAAATTGTACCAAGATCTCACAGAGTCAGAAGACTCGGGGTCTACAGATTCTGAGGAAGAGCTACAGGCTCTCATAGAGCAGATGAAAAAGACAAGAATGTTACAGTGTGCTTAAATCCACAGCACAATGGTTCCTGATGTTTCCTTCCACCCAAACATACTCCTTTCCTAGATCAGCAGAGATATGCATTGGTATAGCATTTGCCCCTAGCTACAATAGCAGGCCCTAATATCTTGATGCATTCCACAGGTTTTTCCCCATCTTCCTCCTGGATAAAATGTGGCTAGTTATCTTTTGCAGCACACTAGACTTACTATGTGGATAGAGTGATTCTCTGTCAAAAACTGGAAGAGAGCCCAGAATATTATCTACAAAATACAGACTTGTGGATACAAAAAGAGATATTTCTTCTGTGGCTTTACATTGAGCTCAGATGTACTGAGGTGCTTTTTGTCTGGTTATACAGGAACTTCTGACAGTCAGTAAATAAAAGCAGGAACCATATCACAAAGGTGATAATTGATCTTTCTCTCATCAGATAGCTGAATGATTGTTCTGTTGCTGTAGGAGTTTTAATCCTGAAACTCAAAGCAATCTCTTGGCAAATGCATAATAATAAAAATTGTATACTTCATGGAAAGTTGAAAACTTAGAGAGAAATGGAGCTAGGAAAATTATTGTTTATGACTTCTACTGTTAACCACTATATCTTACTCAGTGAGCAGATTTAAAAAAAAAAATTGCATTACTCATGGTTCCCTATATACACAGGACTGGGAGGATTAAGCTCTCTATGAATGTACAAAGAACATTTATTAGAATGGCTCTCAATGTGTTTTTCAAGTAGTTCAACAATGCCTACATACCATTTGAAATCTTGAAAGTACAGTAGTTTTCTAGTTCATCAGGTTGGATGTCTCATTGTGTCTTCAATATATGGTAAATTTTGCAAAGAATCTGGCTCTAATGCTAGTAATTACATTTAGTAGCCACAGCTAGGGCAAGTAGCCAGAGAGAGAGCTTCCTCATTTATATATGCAGGCTACCACCAGATGGTGTGATCAATATTAAAGGTGGATTTGATCCTTTATTGAGGTGAGTACATTTGTGTTGCTGTTTTCAAGGAACTCTTTATCTTTCTAGCCCTGGAACACATTCAGTAGAACTGGGTGGCCTCAAATTCTGAAAATCAGACAGCCTCTGCCTCCTAAGTTTTAGCGTTAAACATATGCCCTGCCACCAAGCTGCTAAAGATGAATCTCATCACCCTTTCTGTAACAGGTTTCCTCTCTATGTCTTTGCTGTCCTAGAACTCATTCTTCAAGTCTGAAGGGAAGCTCGTAGTGTTCTGCCTGTGTCTACAGTTGCTGGAGCTCTTTGCTTGGTCTGTCATGTTGAAATGCTGGATCTTTGGCAAGCAGCAATGGCCACAATGTACTTCAAACCATTATTTCACAACATAGTTTCATGTGCTATGGATAGGTGGATAGGTAATTATTATTTGAAATTATATGCTTCTTCAAGTCACCATGATTTTTCCATGGGACATTTCATGTTGAAGTACTTCCTTCAAAGAGGATCACAAAGAGATTCTTCATAATGTCATGGCAAGGAGATATATTAAAAACAAAATAAATAAATAGATAAATAAATAAATAAATAAATAAATGTCTGTAACATGTGTGTGTGTGTGTGTATGTGTGTGTAATGTAATTGATGGGTTTTAGACAATGACATTTGTGGGTAGACTGGATGAATCTATTTTGGTCTACAACTAGGGAATCACAGTAACCAAGAAATTTGAATTTCCTCAGGAAACTCATTGTGGGGAAAGACACAAGTTTCCAAATAAGAATGCCTCTACTGAATAAACATTGACTTCTTATCTCACCACATTACAGGAAAAACAGCAATTGAGAATGTGGGAGGGTTTTAAATATGAGGAATATACACTTTGGCTTCTTTAGATTATTTAGTTGTACATATATTTGCCTTCTTTCTAAGACTTTTAGGTCCCATTGGATGCATTATTTAACATATATATATTCTTTATTTTTCCAAATTATACAAACCAAATAAATATGATTTAAGATTTTATTATTTTGTCATTTTCCTTTTTGTACTATTTTTCTCTTCTTTGTAAGAATAATGTTACTGTGACTCCTTGTCTGGCCTAGAAATCAACATTATAGACGAAGTTATCCTAGAACATCGAAGAGATCTGTTGGTCTTGACTCGAGACCAACAGTTGTTCATGTCACTAGATAAGTTGATTCACTTAATTGGCTTACTGATGATTAGTGATTGGGCCTGGCCAGTTAGGGAAGCCAGGACAAATGCTCTGGTGGTCACTCAAGCAAGAGAAGAAGTTTCTCATCAAATACAACCTTTATTCCTAAAAGTCCACGTATTTCCAAATATGAGAAATATTATCTTCCTAATCACGGAGTCTTTTTTAACTCATAAAATCACCTGGGAATAATACTGCCTTATCCTGCAGAGGGTGAAACCCAAGCTGACAGAGATAAATTGATGTTGAATATTCTTAAGTGCAACTCTTCATCCCATCATTCTAATGCTTCACTAAGGGAAGTTGAAACCACCTAAACCAGGCATGATTGCAGAGGCCAGTAATCATGGTACTTAGAAAATGGATGTGGATATTTCAGGATTTCAAAGTCATCCAAGATGAAAATATTCGATGTGGTATGGTGGGAGGAACAAAGAACAAAGGGGGATTAAGATTAGTTCAGGGCAGTGTACATATTCTCCCCCAAAGCTCTAGGAATTCAGGGCATTGTCACCAGCAACTGTTAGCAAAGTTAATTACCACCCCATCTTTTTCATTCTTGTTAATGTTTTCTGAGGACGGTAGCCCAGATCATTTTGCGTCCAGATGAGTAGTGCTCAGAGAGAGGAATTCTCCTGCATTTGGAAGAATTGGTGGCAGGCAAGGATTTTCTCACTAATTGCATATCCAGTAACACATTTTCAGTCTTCAAACCATATACACCACAACCAAGAGAAGTGGACTCAATTGGTTTTATTGTATGTGTATGAACGCATATTTACAAATGTTAGACAAGAAAGGAATTTAAAGGGAAGAATGAGGGGATGGATGGAGAAGACAGGAAGGGATACATTGGTGAAGTACATTTTAAATAAGTGGTATGAAAATACATTTTAAATAATGAAATATAGCTTAGCACTCAAGAACACTGTTTGTTGTAACAGAGGACATAAGTTCCATTCAGAGAATCCATAACAAATAGCCATCTTCTGTAATTTCAGTTCCAAGGGAGATGCTACCCTATCCCAGACTTTGCAGGTACTTTGCACAAGTGGGTAGAGGCAAAGCTAAATATACATTAAATAAACTAAAACTTAATATCGGAATTCTCTACAGTGTTGTCACAGGCCTGTCATAGATGTCAGGTACTAGTTAAGACAAACTCCTGTGTCTTCTGTCCTTTGTATGTGTTATTTTCACAGACTCTGATAAATCTTTAAAATATATGGAGACACCTTTATACTGTAGATTATAATTTCTGGTCTAAAAGATAGAATTTTCTCTGTAATACTTCATCTCTCTCTTAATGGCTGCACATGCATTCTGCTGTCCCTATTGAAAATATTGGAGTATGTGCTGGGGTCTGATCATAAAAGGGACTTAAGGTTGATATCATACATAGGATGGAAAATCTGTTCTAGACTGTCTTCTTCTTGTACATGTTTGCAATTTGGTCTTTTGGGCATGTTCCCCACCCTGCTCGGAAATAAATCACACACAGGGACTTATTCTTATTTGTGAATACCTGCCCTTACTTAACTTGGCTTGTTTCATGCTAGCTTTTATTATCTTTAAATTACCCCATCTACCTTTAGCCTCTGGGATTTTTCCATTCCTTACTTCTGGATATCTTAATTTCACTCTTGATCTGTTTTAAGATACCTGGATTGCCTAGGTTTTCATGCTCTTTCATCTCCCCAGCTGGATTTCTCATATTTATTCTTTCTGCTTTCACCCTGTCTATCCTTTCTTCTGTCTTGCTGTTGGTTAGTCAGCACTTTATTAGACCATCAGGTGCTCTAGACATGTAAATAACCACAGCTTCACAGAGCTAAAAAAAAAAAAAACTCCACAGAAACGAATGCAAATCATCTTTCCCATCATCATTTAATATATGTTGCATGGCATAAACAAATTAATATATCTTGAAATAAATTTCCACAACATCACCTCTTTGAGATTGTCTGGAGTTTGATGCACACAGTTCTTAAAAATACTTGGGTTATTAATCATTTCAATACATTGAAAGAATTCTTCCTGGGAAGACAAATTATGGCTGTAACAGTTGTATGTCTACAATTACAGAAAATGTTTCTGAGAAAGCATTCTTTTGTTGACTCAGGTGTCTTTACTTCCTAGCCTTATGTTTCCCATGTCAATAAACTTACTTCCCTCTTAATTTGCAAATTAAACCCTTAAATTAACGGGCTGTATCACCTCAGAGTTTCCAAATTGCAATTTTCAATCCTGTAGTAAACTATCCATTGTACTTACCAGAAAAGGAATTCTGGTGAGCAAGCCTCCAGCATTTGAATCCAAATAGGAGGAATAGTTTCTTGTGTACAGTGCAGGGGAAATGGTAGGCAATCAGCTGATGGAATTACCATGAAGAAAAATGTCCAAAATGTGGCAGGGTTAGTAATTTCATGATTTCCCAAGATACAGATTTTTGTTGTCATTCCTACATGCCCTGTGGATTTTGTTCACAGTGTTCTTGTGTTTCTCTGGATTCCTGTTGTGCACTATTGTCTACTTATCCTTCTTCAACATTTGTATACTTCCTTTAATAACCAAATCTGTTGGTTCACATTAGCAAGGAACTTGCTAATGTGACACAATTCTGCAGCCAATCTGGTATAAATCTCTTCTTCACTTGGAAGAGGGGTCTTTGAAACATGCTATTTTGTACTTTCTCCTCACCATGTCCTGTCCCTAATATCTACTTAGCCAATCAGAGACTCAGAAAGATCAGCTTAACTGAAGGGAGGATTATACTAGAAGCCAGGTTTCTGCCGTATTTCCACTTGTGAGGAATTCTAAAGTTGTGTTGTGAGCACTTTTCCTTTGGCTCTGTTGTGGCTTGAATGCTTAAAAGCCCCACAACCTCCCATGGTAATATAGGACCTGCTGTTCCAGAAGGAAAGCAGTGGCTTGGGAAGGTGGGTGAAATTTCAATGTTCCAAGATTGAGAGTTGAAGGAGCTGATGCTGATCAATGTGAGCTTTTCCTCTACCAACTGGGTGGGAACCAGCAGCCAGAAACTGGATGACCTTGCTTCTTGTCTGGTGCTGTGTGTCCTATATCTGCTTTTCCTTTTTCTTCCTTGCGATCCCATTGGACAGGGCAGCAGCCTTTGAACACATCACATTGTGGAATTTGCCTGTTCATAATGTCATGGCAGAGAATCTGGAGCCAGACTATGCTTAGAATATGCCTGTTTTTGACAGTTTGTCTCCAGCATTTTTGAAAAATTGATTTGAAGAAAGATCAGTTATGTTGATTGAGGTCATTTGAAACCTGTAGCATAACAGCACATTGCCCTCATTATCTTCTTTACTAAGCAACCACAATTCTTGGATTGCTTGTCTACAACACACCACAAAGTTCTAGAATTACCAGACCATGCCTCATAAGGCTGTGTCCCAGGCCCTGACAAAAGAATAAGAAAAATAAAAAGGGATTTCTCACTTCAGACTATAAGAGGAGAAACAGTGCACTATATACACTTCAGGGGACATACTCTAGGCAATGTTAAGATTACAACTTTTAGTGTAAAGCAGAAAGATATGTGGGTCTCCATCAAAAGAAGGGCATGTTGGTAGGTTGAATGGCTTTCTGTGTTATTCCCCCACATGTATTCATTCCTTCCATGTGAATGAAAACATAAAATTGAGGTGTGTACAGTGTAGGGAGGGAAGCTTGGACTACCTAATGATCAGTTTCCAATTTGGGTGGTCTCCTGAATATATGTTTAGAATCAGGAAACACAGATATTTATGATTCATAACAGTAACAAAATTATAGGTGTGAGATAGTAGTGAAAGCAATTTTATACTTGTGAGTTCACTAGAACAGGAAGAAATAACTGTATTACAGTTACACAGCATTAGGAATCTTAGGAACCCGTTGTTTAGATTAATGACTCCTAGGGCTCAGGCTTGTCTCACACTATTTAACTAAGGAGTTGTTTGCAATTTTATACAGCTATGTATTCCAGGGAAGACAATTTTACATTGCATCCAAGCAGGACATTGATTATTCTGTGAAAAGAAAAAATACTACATTGAATCTGTTTATTCCAATCCTTTTATGGTGGACTTACCCATGAAGAGGAAGTTGTGAAGGAATAGAGTTCATTGACCAAAACAGGGTGGTCACAGAATAAAAAGGGAGGAGAAAGAAGGAGTTTGATTCCCTGCTTTTATGGTAATTGACATTAGGTCTGAGAACTGAGGAAATATACTTTTTTTTCCCCAGAGCTTTTACAGTTGAGTAAATATCACATTGTCTAAATGCACCCCATTTCAATTACAATCAGTTCTCCAGTTCAGGGAATTCTTGGCTCTTTCCAGTTCATGGATATAATGAATAAAGCCTTTAAAATCATTGTGGTAGAATAGAACAACCTTTGGGTTTATGACTAAGGGTGGTATAGCTGAGCATTGACATAGATAGACTCTTAGTTTTATGAAGAATGATGATACTTATA
Source organism: Phodopus roborovskii (assembly GCF_943737965.1). Taxonomy (NCBI): domain Eukaryota; kingdom Metazoa; phylum Chordata; class Mammalia; order Rodentia; family Cricetidae; genus Phodopus; species Phodopus roborovskii. The sequence continues at coordinate 219,699 of NW_026126125.1, forward strand.
TTCATAAAGGCTGTATTAAATTGCACTTGTACAAGGAGTGGAAGTGTGTTCTCCTTGCTTCCCTTCCTTAGTAGCATGAGTTGTCAATTACATGTTAAATATTTGCCATTATCAAAGTTCTAAGATGGAATCAAAAAGTAGTTTTCATTTGGAATTCTCTGGTGGCTAATGGTGTCGAACTTTTCTTTAAGTGTTTCTCAGCTACTTGACATATACCTGCTGAGAACTTGGCTTGTACCATACCCTGTGTTTTATTTGGATTATTAGATTTTTAAAATGTAGGCAGGTGTTTTGTTCTACCTGCAGCTATCCAATAAACACAGAAACGTATATTAATTACAAATGTTCAACCAATAGCTCTGGCTTATTACTACCTAGCTCTTACAACTTAAATTAACTGTAGTGGGATATTCACTTTGTCTCTTTCTGTTGCACTGATCACACCCATTGGGGGTGAAAGTAGGGGTGGAAATGACCTGTGGAAGGAGGTCGGGAGAGGAGCAGGGGAACACTCTCTTGGTGGCTGAACATGGACAGGACTGCATCCAATGAACTTTCTGGTGTTCTTCTGTCTACATTGTAAGTTATTTCTCCCTGAATAAACATCTATTTGGCCTATTTGTTTATCCTGATCCTTATTTAACTGCAATATCTTATGTCAAAAGCGAGATCAGGATATTTACAATACCTGGGTTTCCCAAGGTATTGTAATACCCAAGAGGCAGACACCATTCCCCAACAGGCAGGATCCCTTGCCTAACCAGGAGGACTCACCATAGCTTTGGGACATCTGCCTCTGCCCTACAATCCCTTTGCCTCCACAGTGGGACTGAGAAGGCACTCACTGCTTCTCATTTTTTTGCACATTTCCCCACTTTGCATTCGTGTAGAACCACTTGGAGCACACCCTGCTTGTTCTTTTCCCATGGTTAGCCCTGCAGTCCCAGCAATTCCACAAGGCTTCTTTTACTCGTTTGTCTAACAAAATTAACTTGCCATAGCTTGTTAAGAGCTATTCTACAGGGACAAGGATCAGAAGGATCGTCTGCAGTCAGACACTATTTGGTGGTATACTTACAGATACGATTTTGTGGTAGACCTCCAGGGGTAACTACCACAAGCTGAGATCTACAACTAAAAGCATCAAAGATCCACAACAGAAGAATTACACCTAAGGTAACTGTAACATCCTTTGCAATTTAAGCTGCTATAATATCTGAGATCAATGGTTCCATAAATATGGCAGATAATTTTACAATGCAGGACTTTGGGAATTATTTTGCTACACATATATAAGGAATTTTAACAGAAGAAAACTATGACTGGGCTAATATGTACATTTATTTTGTAAAAGCAATGGGTTTCTTATTTTTTTCATTCTCTGTATCAATTTATTTAAAAATAAAAAAAATGACATAACATTCTTGAAAGTAAATGGAAAAAGTCTGATGAATATAGATATAACAATGTAAATAAGACCATAAATTCTTCAAGCAATCAAAAAAATGAGTCTTTTTTTAACATTCTTTTTATTTTTTTTTTAATTTTTGAAATTTATTTTATATAACAAAGTCCATTTAAATGAAAACAAACATTTATAGACAATATTTGGGAATTTGGGCATTGTTCTTTCCAAAATACTTCATGCTGGTAAGGGGCCCTGTCATAGGGGATTAGAAGAAGATTCAGAAATCCTGGCTCTCCCTACTTTTAATAGGGTTATTTGGTGTTTTGTTGACTAGTTTCTTGAGTTTATTGTATATTTTGGAGATCAGCCCTTTGTTGGATATAGGATTGGGGAAAATCTTTTCCCAGTCTGTGGGCTGCCGATTGGTCTAGTGGACTGTGTCCTTTGCCATACAGAATCTTCTAAGTTTGAAGACGTCCCATTCATTAGGCTACTATATCCAGCAAAACTGTTAATCAATATAGAAGGAGAGAACAATATATGTAATGGCAAATCCAGATTTTCCCAATATGTATCTACAAACCCAGCACTACAGAAAGTATTGGAAGGAAAACTCTAACCCAAGGAAGGTAACTACACCCACAAAAATGTAGGCAACAGATAATCCAACTACACCAGAAACCAAAGGTGAAGCAGAACTAATATATTCACAATACCACTGCCAACAACAAACCTAAATCAAACAAGCATCAACAAGCAATGGTCCTTACTCACCCTCAACAATAATGGTCTTAACTCACCTATAAAAAGACACAGGCTAACAGAATGGATAAGAAGACAGAATCCATCCTTTTGCTGCATACAAGAAACACATCTAATCTTCAAATATAGACATTACCTGAGGGTAAGGTGTTGGGAAAAGATTTTCCAATCAAATGGAACCAAGAAGCAAGCAGGTGTGGCTATCCCAATATCTAACAAGTTAGACTTCAAACCAAAATTAATCAAAAGAGATGAAGACGGTCATTTCATATTCATTGCAGGAGAAATCCATAAACACAAAGTCTCAGTTCTGAACATCAATGCCCCTAATACAAAGTCACCCCCATTTGTAAAAGAAACACTACTAAAATTCAAAGCTCTTATAAAAACCTCACACACTTATAGTGGGAGACTTCAATACACCACTCTCAACACTAGGCAGGATCATAAATCAGAAACTCAACAAAGAAACAAAAGAATTAACAGAAGTTATGTCTCAACTGGGGTTAACAAACACCTATAGAACATACCATCCAAACACAGAAGAATATACCTTCTTCTCTGCTCCACATGGAACCTTCTCTAAAATCGACCACATACTAGGTGACATAACAAACCTCAACAGATACATGACAATATGAATAGTCCCCTGTATCTTATCAGACCACCATGCTTTAAAATTGGAATTCAACAACAACACAAATAGCATAAAACCTGCAAATTCATGGAACTGAACAATGTGCAATTGCACCACTCCTGGGTCAAAGAAGAAATAAAGAAAGAAATTAAGGACTTTCTAATATTCAACGAGAATGAGGATACACCATACCAAAACTTATGGTACACCTTGAAAACAGTGCTTTGAGGGAAGTTGATTACACTATGTGCCCATATGAAGAAAATAGAGGATAGTCATATAAGAGAATTAACAGCCCAACTGAAAATCTTAGAACAGAGAGAAGTGAATTCACCCCGTATAAGTAGACATCAGGAAATTATCAACTAGAGGGCTGAAATCAACAAAATAGAAACCAGGAAAACAATACAAAAAAATCAATGCAACGAAGAGTTTTTTTTTTTTTTTTTTTTTTGAGAAAATCAACAAAATAGACAAACCTTTATCCAAATTAACGGAAAAGCATAGAGAGAACATGAAAATTAACAAAATCAGAAACGAAAAGGGGAACATAACAACAGAAACAGAGGAAATCCAGACAATCTTCAGGTTATATTTTGAAAAATTGTATTCAACAAAAATTGAAAATTCAAAGGAAATGGACAAATTTCTGGAGAACTATTACCAATGTTAAATAAAGAACAGAAGAACAACTTAAATAGACCTATAACCTGCAGTGAAATAGAAGCAGTCATTGAAAGCCTTCCAACCAAAAAAAGTCCAGGGCCAGATGGATTCAGCGCAGAATTCTACCAGACATTTAAGGAAGAACTAATACCACTACTCCTCAAACTGTTACACAAAATAGAAACAGAAGGTTCATTGCCAAACTCTTTCTATGAGGTCACAATACCCTTGGTACCCAAGCCTCACAAAGACACAACTAAGAAAGAAAACAACAGACCAATATCCCTGATGAACATCGATGCAAAAATACTCAATAAAATACTGGCAGACAGAATTCAAGAATACATCAGAGAAATCATCCACCATGACCAAGTAGGCTTAATACCTGGAATGCAGGGATGGTTTAACATATGAAAATCTATCAAATTGATCCACCATATAACAGATAAAGAAAAACCATATGATTATCTCCCTAGATGCGGAAAAAGCCTTCGACAAAATAGCAATGGGTTTCATCATTAACATGATATTCTTTTTTTTTTTTTTTTTTTTTTAGATAGAATGCTGTTGGATCATTTCTATTCATCTAAATATCTCCAATTGGTCTTATATTACCGGAGAGAGGGTCTGGAAATCTGCTCTCTTGGTCCTACATTTTGAATCTCCTCCTCATTCTCCCTGAATCCTCCTTGTCTCCTAGTCCCTCCTATCTTGCATTCCAATGGCCAGCAGGGCTTTATTCATTAACCAATAAGAGAAACAAATTTACAGAATGACATCTCCCATCATCTCCTCTTTTCTGTCTAAATAAAAAGAAAGGTTTATCCTTAACATAGCAAACTATATAACAGCAGTTATCAAATAGAACATCAGTTAACAATATTTAGTCCATTTTTAGCAAGATTTAAATATTTTTTTTCATTGTCTATCCTATCTTTGTGAGTCTAAAGTCCTATATGTAACTCACCTCTAATCCTAACTAAGGAAAACTATAACCATAACTATTTGTCTTCAACTCATTCAAAGACCACAGAAGGATAATATATAAACTTTAGAAATGACAGAGACAACTCATTGCCTATTCAGTCATCTGAAGTTCTTCTGTAATGTTTCATCTTTAGCCCATAGGGCATAGTCTGTCTGGCAGACTCCTCAGTAAAGCAGGAAACTTTAAACTATCCACCGGTATTGTCAGTTTGTCAGTCACTTTTCTCTTTGTCCTTCAGAATGTCTGGCAGACTCTTCCATGAAGCAGGAACCCTGTAGCAATGTCCATCTTGTATCAGCAGTCACTTTTCTGTGGGTCCTGCATGTCCAGTTTATACAGCACAAAGTCAAAGAGTCCAGAGAAGACATGATATTCTTAAAGAAATTGAGATTACAGCAAACAATATGGAACTTGTGCAAATCATAGGAGACTTAGTAACAAGGATTTGAAACATTGAAAATGATAGAATTCAAAACAGGGAATGCTTAGAAAAAAAAAGGTTCAGAATATTGAAGATGGCATAGGAGAGCTGACAGAATATAAAACATGGGACATAAAAATGACCACGTAGAAAACAGAATTTGTTCCATGCCTGATGCCTCAATAACCAGAACAGAAACAATGCAATACATTAACATGCTAGCAGAAACAGCTCATTCCTGATCGGAGGAAGCTACTAATAAGTTTTAAAAAACTGGAACATCATATAGAAAGACTAGATGATAGAATCACTTCAATCTGAGGATAATGGCAAGCTAGCCGGTAGAACTTTTTTTTGGAAGGCAGTTTACTTGCCATTCAGATAACATCTAAGGATGAGAAGATTAAAAACATGGAATCATTTGTAGTTGGAGAAAGTAAGAAAGTGATGCAATGAAGTCTCTATAAAGTTATTTGATTCAAGTAGTTCAGACATTCAAAAAAACAATGGTGATATCAGGCTTTAGAAGACCTTAAGTCTGATAAATCAGAAGACAAAATACAGGTAACAGGGTATGAAAAAGACTAAAAAGTTTCCACAACATTTAGAGTCAGAGGAGCTTTCCCTGTATCTATTAATGAAAAGCCAGCAACAAAAAAGCAACCAACAGGTATCATTTCATATCAGTGGGAACCAATATGAATGAAAGATTTAAAAGTTATAAAGGAAGAAGTCGTCTCTTATGGCATGCACTCACCTTATGTGAAGCAATGAGTAGAATTATGGGCAAGGAATAACAAGGTAAACCCTAAGGATTGAGATCAATTAATAACAGCTGTACTTGAAAACTCCTCTCAATTAGAATGGAGGGGTTTATGGAGAGAGGAAGCAAAAGCTCTTGAACTTCACCTCTTAAAGAAAGGTTATAAATCTCCCCAAGATAAAATTCTTGGTGAGGGTCTTTATGCTGACCCAGAAACACAAGATGCCTATAATGAACATATCTTGTCTCTATGCAGTACAGCAGCTATGAATGCTTGGGATAAGATTCATGAATTAGGGGAGAGGATAGAATCCTACACCAAGAAAAGGCAAGGACCTAGACAATGCTTTGGAGTGCTTCTAGAAAGACTATCTAGGACAGTACAATTAGAGGTAGCAGACATATATTCTAGGCAAATACTCATAGAATCTTTAGCTTATGCAAATGTGAATCCTCAATGCAAACAGGTGCTTTGGCCTTTAAAAATGTGATCAACACCCTTGGATGAATGGGTCCTATATACAGCCAACATTGAGTATCGTGACAATAACACCAAAGCCTGTGTAGGAGAAGCCATCTCTAAATGTATGAGAAGACATCAAGATAACAGAGTTCTTAATTATGGTGAAATAGAAGCTTGCGTAGTAGATGCTATCTCCAAAGGTTTGAAGAGATAACATGTCAGATGATATAACTGTGGTAAGATAGGACATCTAAAAAGAAATTGTAGGCAAAGCTTCCCTAGAAATAACACTCCCAGGAATGAATCAAACAGAAGGTCTCAGACTCCTGGGTTATGTAGAAGGTGTAGCAAAGGCAGACACTGGATAAATGAGTGTAGATCGACCAGAGCCAAGCAACTAAACCATTTACCATTGGGAAACTCCTTGGGGGGGCTCTGGAAGGCCCCCAAATCAGGTGGTCTGAACATTCCCAGTCACATTGGAAGTAAATTTCCCACAATACAACTAGAAAATTCTGTGCCATTATAAAAACTCATACTGCTCTGGATGACAAACTAGTGAAAGAATTTGAATTAAACATGACAGAAGGAAATAAAAAAACATATATTTTGTCAAACCTCTATAAATAGTAAAAGGCCTAGATTGATAGTTAAGATGAATAACAGACTGTTTGACAGGATACTTGACACAGGGTTGGATGTAACTATCATAACTAATAAATCTTGGCCTCGAAGATGGCACCTACAAGAAGTAAATGTACAATTCTTAGGCATTGGGACTCTGTCTCAGGTAAAACTGCGCACGAGATGGATTGATTGTATACAACCTGAAGGACAAAGAGGAAGGTTGAGACAATATGTGACTGATGTAGTGATAAATTTATGTGGTTGTGATCTATTACAGCAATGGAATACATAGATATACATTCCTCCAGTATTATATAGGTACCATAAACGACCTCATGATTGTGGAAAATATATTATAAAAGATAGATACCAAATATCCAGGCTATACAAAAAGAGAATACAAGTGCTGAACAAAAAGAGGAACCAAAAGCCCTACCTTTGAAATGGCTGACAGAGGAAACCGTCAGGGTAGGACAATGGCCTATGACCACTGAGAAATTAGAAGCTTTAGAATGCCTGGTTCAGGAACAGCTAAATGCTGGACATATGGAGGAATCGACCAGCCCTTGGAATTCTCCTCTGTTTGTGATCAAAAAGAAATCTGGTAAATGGAGAATGCTTAGAGACCTGAGAGCCATCAATAAAGTAATCCAGCCAATGTTCTCTCTACAGCCTGGAATGCCCTTGCCTTCTTTGAAACCTAAAGAATGGCCTATTATACTTATTGATTTAAAGGGTTGCTTCTTCACTATACTTTTACAAGAACAAGATAAAGAGAAATTTGTATTCATGGTATCTAATTATAATAATTCTCAATGGGTGAAGAGATATCAATGGAATGTTTTGCCACAAGGCATGCTAAATAGCCCCACCCTGTGCCAATACTTTGTACAAAAACTACTAGAAATAATTCGTAAACAATTTCCACAATCCATATTCTATCATTACATGGATGATATATTGTTAGCTGACTCTAAAAGAGAAATATTAGAAAAAATGTTTGAAAAAGTAAAGGAAGTTTACCTTGCTAGGAATTACAAATTGCACCTGAAAAATACAAAAACGAGAGTCTATCAACTACTTAGGGTGTAAAATAGGTCTGCAGAAAATTAGACCACAAAAAGTACAGATCAGGAAAGATTGGTACCAGACTTAATGATCTTCAAAAATTATTAGGTGAGATTTCTCAACTGCAAACCATTATTGGAGTAGAAGGGCATGCTTTGAAAAACTTAAAAATGGCCCTAAAAGGAGACAAGGACTTGAATAGTCTACAAATACTATCAGCTGAACCTGAAAATGAATTAGAATGGGTAGAAAAGAGCATCCTAGAAGCACATCTGCACCGTGTGGATCTAAACCTAGACTGTATTCTGGTTATAACACCATGTAGAAAATATCCTTCACGGATTTTGATGCAGAGAGAATTATCATAATAGAATGGATATTCCTACCACATAAATAGAATAAAATACTAAAACATATATAGAGAAAATATCTGACTTGATTATAAAAGGTAAATTAAGACTTTGTCAGCTAACAGGAAGGGACCCATCAGAAATTATAGTACCTTTAACTAATGTGGAAATTTCCTCCTTGTGGAAATATAATGAATATTGGCAGAGAACATTCAATATTTTTTTTTTTGGGAATGATTAGCAACAATTATCCTAAAAGTGAGAGAATCAAATTCATAAAGAAAACGATTTGGATCCTTCCACTCATTGTAAAAAAAACCACCTTTTTCTGGAGTTCATACATTCTACACTGACACAAACAAATCATGAATGGCAGGACAAATCAGAATAAATTAGCCAAGTGGTTCATAGCCCTTACAGTCTGTAAAAAAAAAAGCAGAATTGGATGCCATTCTCATGGTACTTATGGATTTTACAGAACCACTCAAAATAGTTAATGACTCTCAATATGCAGAGAGAGTCATCTTACAGACTGAGACTGCAGAATTTATTCCTGACAATACGAATTGACTTCATTGTTTATACAGTTACAAAATAGTATCAGAAAAAGGACTCATCATATATATATATATATATATATATATATATCACACATCATATATATATCACACATCATATATATATATATATATCACATCATATATATATATATATATACACATCAGATCCCAGAAGTGTCTGCCAGGTATTGGCCATTATGGGCATACATGCACAAAGAAAAACTGACAATGCTCCAGCATATGTCTCCAGAAAATTGAAACATTTTTTTGATTATTATATCATAAAATACATAATTGATATACCCCACAATCCTACAGGACAAGCAGTGGTTGAGAGATACAATCATACTTTAAAAGAAATGCTCCATAAACAGGCAGGAGGAACCAAGACAACCAAACACAGATTACGTAATGCATTATTAACATTGAACTTGCTTAATGCTGATGAAAACAGAAAAAAAAGCTGCAGAAAGACACTAGACAATAGAAAAAACTTCTGAACTAAATCAGCCAGTGTACTTCAAGGATGCATTGACCTCAGAATGCAAAGCAGGATATGTGTTACGTTGCGGTAGGGGTTTTGCAATTGTATCTACAAAAGAAGAAAAACTATGGATACCATCTAAGTTAATGAAGATCCAAAATGAACAAGAGAAACATCTTAGTGAAGAGAAATGAGAAGTCATGCAACAAATTTGGTCCCATGAGATGTGCAGAGACCTCTCAAAGTTAGAGGAAGTGTTCTGTTCTTGTTCTTACAGGAAAATAGAGAAAACCTATCTTCAAACAGCCAAAAGACACTGAACATGTAGGTACCTGCATAAGATAAGACAGCTCTGCAGAAACAATCACTTAATGAAGAGGAATCTGATCTATGGTAAAAATGTTTAATTCTAGTAAACTATTTCTATACAGAAATCTATTTCTCTTTACCATCCAGTATTCCTGTAGTCCCCAATTATGTAAACCAATGCTGGCTTTGGAGTTTGATTTGGCTTTCCTTCTCTAAATTCAAGCATGTTGTTAAGATTAAATTCATGGTTTCTGCCTTAAATCGAGAAGCCAATTGGTGTAAGGCAGAAGAAAAAAAGATTTGGTGACTCATTTCTTATACGCAATTTTCTCTATGAAATCTGAATTTTCTCACATATATTTTAATGTTTATTGTTGCCTTTCCCTAATGCATACCTTAAAACATGAAAATTTTTCTTTAATATTGATGTTTAAATTTTCCACAAATAATAGTAACAATTCCTAACAGCAGCCTTTGAACTCTCCGGACAGAAGATGTGGTCCCACATCATCGTTTCCACTTGACTCAACATGATGCATCTGGAATACAAATATCACCTGAAAACTGGTTTAAGACTGTTCTGCTCGAGACAACTCATGAGTAGCTAGATGAAATGGTGCACCTTCTTATTACTCCATGGCCAGACTTTCAAACAGAACTACAGTCAAGCATTTTCTGCAACACTCTGGCTAGCTACATATGTCACAGCCAGTTCTGTTGAGAAATTTGGGTGCTAAAATTGTTCTTCCTACAGGATCCCATGGAGCAATCATGGTCCCATTTCAGCAGGAAGTAACGTTAAGATAATGACACCCCTTTCCCTACCCTTGGAATTTTGGGATAATAGCCATCTTCCTTGGGTTGGTTTTAGTTATTTAGGGTCAGGTATGGAAGGTGATACTTACACTCAGGTTTATCTTTTATACAGGAATAGGGTTTGGTTGGGAAAGGTATGTTGTAGATGGGATATAGGTAGATTAGCCTATTTTCTTGTGAATTATTGAGTAAGAGTGAGATAATAGTATTTTATAGCTTACATTGTTACATATTCTTATTTGTGGTAAGCTATGTAAAAGTAAGTTTATATTTTGTGATATTTTGTGAAATCTTTCCACTTACAATGTTTTATGCACGTTATTCTTACCATATTCTATGTAAGTATACTTGTCTTGTATTCAAGACATTTTGTATATTGATATAATTTGGGATATTTATCATGCTGCCCTTTATTGTTCTACCTCTTCTCTTGACATTTCTATTCTACCTCTATTTTAGGGATTTGTATATATATGTATATACTTACATTCTTTATGTATTTGTTCCTGCTTTATTCAGGGAAGTTTTAGTCAGTATTTTAGCTAAGTTCCTGAGTATTAGAGATTGTTATCACTCATGTTTTCTTTACCTATGAGATTAGTGAGGCATAGATATTTAATCTTCAATCACTACATAGACATGCAGAACATGGCATTTAAATGTTTTAATATTTAATATTAGTACTTCTGAGAGCACCGTTCACTTTCCCGAAAATATGTTGGGCACTGTCGTTGCTCCTGTTGGAGTTCATTCTTGCTTCAGCTACTGGCCTCTTGGCTAAGAACTCCCCTCACCTTGACCACTGATTTGGACATGAAGTCTTATGAGCTTGCAGGAGACAAATATAGAAGATTTCTGGACCTTGCCAAGTCAGAGTAATACAGACTTTCTACCTCCTTGCTGTTGTTGTGGTCTGTCAAGTTCTCTTGGCCTTAGCAAAATCTGGGTGTACCAATGTTGTTGTGAGACCTAGGGTGACTGTCCAGGTAGCTTGCGGTTTCTGTCCTTGCTGCATCTTTTGGAAGTTGCCTATCAACACTTCTGTCTACCCTAGTATCATTATTTTCCTTCTCAGGTCTTGATGAGGTTGAAGATTAAAATATCACAAGTATTGTTCTCTCTTCCTTGGTACTAGACTTACATTTTCCAGCTTATGACAACTCTATTGTAAACTCCGTTATACCTTCACCCGAGGACTAGATAGGTAGGTCTTTTGTTCTCAAATTTCCTTTTCTTAGCACACACTTGTTATTCACTGTTTTGTATATACTTTTTAGGAAGCCTAAATCTTTTATTTAGACTAAAAGGGAAATTGTAGTGGGATATTCACTTTGTCTCTTTCTGTGGCACTAACTATGCCCATCGGTGGGTGGAGCCAGGGGCGGTAGTGACCTGTGGAAGGAGGTCTGAGGAGGAGCCGGGAAATGATCTCTTGCTGGCAGGATGCATAGATGAGAGCATCTGGTGGAACTTGCTTGTGTTCATCTGTCTATGTTGTAAGTTATTTCTCCCTGAATAAACATCTATTTGGCCTATTTGTTTATCCTGATCCGTATTTAACTGCAATAACATAGCACAGCTTGTAAACCAAGTATTAACATACATATGGAAAGTTACACAGTGGAAGCCTTGTATAGATACAATCTTCATCAGAATCAAGTTTACACCAGAATAAAATCCATGGATAACATGGGAAAGAAATCTTCACTGGTCAGCAGACCTGTCTATTTTCCTTTGATAGCAGATGAGACTGTTGCTCGGAAACATGTGCACAGTGAAATATGACAAAATTGCAGCCTCTGGGCTTCTCTTTGGGATAAATCAGGGAATGGTGGTACAAAGGGTTTAGTGTTTTCATTTCAGTAAAATGATACTGTATGATGTAAAGAACATAATTGGTCTTTTGCACACTCTGCATGTAATACATCTGGACTACATGAACTATGTCAAAGTGCTTATCATGCAGTTGTAAGAGTATATTGGCATTTGAACATGTATATTTTCTCTATTCAGTCATAGTAGATTGATGTGGAGTACAGGTATGTACCAGAAGTATAAAGTAAATTTGGATATATACTGGAAGTCATAGGGGGTGCGTTTGTTTAGAATATGAAAATCTCTTAAAAGGAAACAGGCAGCGAGATCAAAAGACTCACCTGACAGACCAATCTGAAATAGCTATGTTAATACCAAGAACCCAAGAAAATGGGAGAAGCTGAAATGCAGTGTTTTCTTTGAAGATTTGATATTAAGGATATTTGTCTGTAACCGTTAAAGGCATAATAAAGGTATACTTCTCTAAATGAGGAAATGGCTAAACAAATTGCCATTAAAATTCAGCTGGTACTATTCCCAGTCATGGGTAACATGTCTCATGGAGTAGAGTGTGTGGACTATCTTCTCATAGATATTTATGTGGATTTCTTTTTCAGAGACAATATGAACTCAGAACTATTATTAAAACCTCATAGGTTCCACGAGCATGATGTGTCATTGTTACCTCCTATAGTTATGTTACTTTAAATCTTAAAATTCAGATGGAATTCCTTCCTGACAGTTGACAGTCCAGAAATACTGCAAAGTCATACCTCACAATGAATTTTATAAAAGAAATTTGGTCAAGAGGATAAAACCAGTACTGTAAGTCTGTGAAGACACAGCAAAGAACTGAAGGACTCATACAGAGTTCCTTTGCGAGTCATGAGAATTTTCAGGCTGCAGCTTCCCATTGTAGGGATGGTATGGATCATCAAGAACTTCAGCATTTTAACCAGTAGTATATAGGCTATGATTTGTTTGGGTGCTTCCTTCAGGAGTGTTACTATGATCCAGGTGTCATGGATGGCATAATCATCAATTTAAATAACTAAATAATCAAAGAATGAGATGATTTCACATCATCCGTAGTCATGGGTTACCTCCCACAATGACTCATGATCTATGACAGCATCATCAATTTAAATAAATAAATTAATTAATTAATTATATGTGCTAGCATAGTTTACTTACACAAGGTGCTACAAATTGTCAGTGATCATTGGTTATATAAGGACCCATTTTATTAGATAAAATATTATTTAATCAGATGATGAAATGGTATGGCATACTCAACTTCCATGGGTTGTTCCTTACTACACACCCACATGAATGTGCCACATGCAGTGATCAATATTTAATCATATATTTGAATAATAAAATGTGTAAATGATTAAATGATATTGTGTGTTGACTGTAAGATGACATCAACTAGTTAATTTGGGTAGCTAACTTAATAAAGATGAGCTCCTCTACAATTATCCCTCAGTAATTTCTAACAAAGTTATTAATAGTTTCCTGAAGGAAGCTAATAATGGAAAGCTCACCTTTTTTTGATAATGTTGAATCTTTATATTTTCTCAAACAATAGTTTCACTTCTTAGGAAAGATGACGTTAAGCAACAAAACTCTTTGAATTGTTTCTCCATAGAAGATCTTCTCTATTATTAAGAAATCTTGAGTTGAGTAATATTAGTAGCTACAGGTCAACTTCCAGAGATTTGGCTATGACTTGCTTAGGAGAATCAATTTTCACAAATGTTGCCATTAAATGTTTTACAAGATACTTATCTTTGGAGACTAAAATATCCAATGATAACACTACATCTAAGCTGATCTCTGGTTCTTGTCCCCTGAAACAAGAATTAGAATTATAGCAGGATTGCCAGGCAACATTTATGATCCAATATTCTGTCACCTTCTAGTACAATTCCCACAAGATAAAATAAAAACACCCACTAATGTACAAAACTTATACCCTCACTGATTTTCTCACAAAAATGCCAGGCTCTTTTTTTGAGTTATACTTATTTTCAAGTCTCTCAAACAATACCATGCCTATATAGATATACACATGAAAATGAAAGTATTAAAATATATTTCCTATGCTCTAATTTTATTATTAACCAAATAGAGGAAATACCATTAGTTACCTCCACCATAATCCTTTGCAATTCACTGATATGAAAATAAGATTATTTTTATTCTCTTACATTTAGAACAGCCACACAGTGTAGGTACAAATATGGATACAAAGTATATAAGTGAATAACTGTAGCAGTGTACAAGGTGACAAAGATAAATAAATACACAAACAAAAACATATTGATATAAAAATTACAGTCATGCTATGAAATAGCCATGCTCACAAAGCTTCCATGCATAAAGAACAAATAGCTTACTCTGGACTTCTGGAATATTATTGTAAAAAATCAGAAGTGTCTCCTAAAGATGCTTTTGCCCACAGACAACAGGAAGAAGTATAGAGAATAAAACATTCATATTCCCAAATGGTGGGATGGGTATTTTTTCATTTAGGGATGTTTGTTTTCATTTAGTGAGATGGTAGACCATCTTATTCTCTGATTATGTAATTATTTGGGAGTCAAGTATGCAATACCATCTAAATATTTAATCATATAATTAAATTATTTAAATGAATGATGACTATATCATTCAATAGTCTGGTTTGGAGCCACGTTGGGGAAGTGAATGATGTGATATCAACTCATTATTTGATTATTTATTTATATAAAACAATGATTATATCATCTATGATACCTGGAGATTGGTGCCACCTTGTGGGATCAAGTATGCCAGATAATCCAATTATATGATGAAAATATTTAAATTGATAATAGCAGTTAATACTCAAGATCATATAAATATTTGTATATTTTTTTAAACAAATCTTCCTCTATTCCATGAAGAATGCAGTCAAGTTCCTTCTTGGGGAATAAAGAATGCACCATCTTCACATTTTTGGATTAATTGTTTAAATTGATGATGATGTCATCCTTCATAACTGAAATAGTCTGAAAATTCTTCCTTGCCTGTTAAATGTTACATCATCTATGTGTTTATTATGAGATTTAGCATTTACTACTTCATTTTATTATTTAAAGGATGGTAGCACCATTGATTACTGTAAGGGTGCAGTTATCTGTCATGGTAGATGTTAGGAATTTGAATGTTGTAGCTCTGTACACAGCAGACACAGAATGCCTTATTCATCATCCAGAGTGGAAAGGATGCTACAAGATTGAGTCCAGAAAATTTCATCGTGCCCTCTGAAAACAAGTTCAATGATTCCACCAAGGAAAGCATGGTGATTGGGGTGTTTTCCTCCCTATTCTTCTTAAACATCTTCACATTCATTGTGCTTTATTATGAGGAGTATCTCTGGCACAAGAGGTGTTTCAGCATCACAGGGGCCTTGCCAGGGATGATGTAACTGAAGAAGGCTGAACCTGTTCTCTCTCAGCTTTGCTGGTGACACTACTGCTGTTGCCATATTTTCAGCTGATACCAACATGTAGCTAATACTGCTATGCCAAGTATAAGCTCAGCATTACAACACCTGCAGCACCACAGCAGTGATTCTGTGGCTGACAATGATGGCAGCCCAACAGAGTTCATCAGAAAAGACAATCTGATTACCTGATTATTATATCATTGAATTGTAAAAATCCATGAAGACAGTGTCCTTCATCAGATCTGGCATGTAACGCAGGAATTCAAGATATAAAAAGGCCAACTATTTAAATATTAATCATTTTATTAGTAAAATGTTTCCTTATGTAATCTGTGACCACTGAAGTTTGGTGCCACTTTGTGTGAGAGAGTGATGACAAACCATCTAATCATCTGATTATATTTCATTATTCAAATCTGTGTTCTTCTACTCGAGGCCTCGAGTTAATTGTTGGAGTTAATTGTGGCATGTCATTTCATTATTCTTCTTTGAGCCTTTTTTATTTACCTTTTTAGAATTTTACTTCTTTTCTTTCATTTTCAATTTTTAATCTTTTAAAACCATAAAAAAAGAAAAGAGATTATGTATGTACTGGACCAAATTAATACCAAATATAGTTACTTCAAGCATACAGTATCCCCATTATTAATATGTGGTTTGGGGGAACCTGTAGCATGTTGACAATATTAGACATGGGTTTTTCAGTAGTTGGGAAACATCAATGGGCAGAAGGCAATTAATCCTCATGTTGAACAATAGCAGACACGGAGATTTCATTTCTGGTTCCAATGGTGTTTAAAACCAGTAAAAGAGGAAGAGATTTCTGTGTCCAATTTTCATTTCGATTGCAGATCAACTAACAAACTTATCTTGACATATTTGAAAAATTTAAGTTTTGGAAAGTTGTTTTTAACTTTGTCATAATGCCTTAGAATAATATCATGAGCAGAATTCAAACAGCCTTGAAGCTATTGTATTCTATATTAAGCCAACCTTTAATGTGATGAAATGGAAAATAGAAGTAGAATAATATTTTTTAAAAATTCCCAACATTAAACATCTCAACCTGGCCTAGGAAGTTCACTGGAGAACAATTGGTAAGGATGTGAGTGAGCTGTATATACTAAGAACAATCTTTCCTATGTAACTTAATGATTACTGCATAGTGTAAGCTACTCTGGGAGCTTCTGGAGAGCTAACACTCAGTTGCAGATAAGGAAAACCTGACAGGATGACCACCCCAGCACCACCAAGAAGCAGAACTAAGGTATGCCTATTTAGCCATTGTTTGTGTTCTGCTCTTACAGTTTATTGTGTTCAATGCTAATAAGATAGTTTTATATTATTGTATTTTATCCCATTTTATTATGCAATTAACTATATATGTGTGTGTGTGTGTGTGTGTAAGTGTATAATAAATATTTCCCTTACATACATGTCCATATTTATGTATTCTCTATGGTCAAATATTAATGTGCTGTACATTATGTTTATGGTTTAAAATTATATTATAATATATAGTATATATTTATTCTTTTCCTTAGATAAAATTGAAAATATATCTAAATGGTATGTTTAAATCAAACATCTCTTCAGTTATCATTGTCCATATTTCCTCCTTTTGTTGTTATTTTTTGACATAGAGAAGAAAATAACAGATTATTGACTTGACTGCTTGCAAATTTTTCTATGAATTTCATTATGAAAATGGTGTTCTTTCATAGGAGTAGATGAATGTATATAAATCTATCTCTGATTAAAACACAATGAAACTTTATTGTTTCTGGACTAACCTGGTTACTCCTGAAGAGACATTTGTTCTTCCTGAGGATTTTAGAAGTGATTTTAGTAGCCCAGTAACGTTTGTGAGCAGAGTTTCACATACAAATAGTGAGAATATTAAGCTTTGTTATTTGTGAAGAAAATGTTTGTTTTTCATGAAAAACTACCCTGTGTCACAGAAGCAGACGTTTGAGATAGAAAGAAGTTTTTCTTTGAAAGTGGAAAACTTGTGGTCCCCAATAGCAGGGCCTCTGCTAAAGAAAGACGCTTCAGCTGGAGAGTACCAGTTTTCAGTGAGATCCGACTATCATGAAGAAACTTTCCAAGTATCAGCGCACCCTTTGTCCTCTTCTGCCAGCCAGAGGTGAGTCTGGGACAAATTGGGGTTGCCTATCCTTTACAAACTTCACATCACCCAAATTCCCTGGGTTGTCCCCCTGATCCGCTGCTCCTGTGTCCTGTCTCCATCGAGAGCTCCCTTGGAGCTCTGATACTCCCCCCACCCATCCACCCTGAAATCCTGCCTCCCCTAACCTGTGCCCTATCCTGCCCACTGTCCTGGTGCTCTAGTTGAGCACTGGGACAAAAGTAGGAGCCAAAAGTCCACCCTATTTCAGGGACTTCTCAGAGCAATGCTGAACAAAGGAGACCTGCATATCCACAGTGGACAACATGTAATTTCCACATGCTTGGTCTCTGACCCTACCTCCAGTCCTCTGCTGGAGTCCAGGGCCCATACCAGAGATCCCACTATTTCTGCGGGTCCACTCTAAGTTTCTGCAGGCATCTTCTACTGGATCCTCATCCCTGACCAAATCCCTGGGTCCCTGTCTGTGGAGAGACCCTCCTATAGAGCTTGGAACACACAGGGTTACAGATAATGAATCACTGACCCACATAAGATGACAGTGGAAGTATCATAGAGAGAGGGGGGAGACACCAACAGCATTGGAAGAAGCTATGAGAAGACAGCAATACAAGAAAACACCCAACAACAGAAAGACAAGCATTAAACCACCAGAATCTAGGGAATCTACACCAACTAGAATGGAACAAAACAACAAAGCAGAGGAAGCAGTAGGGAACGACTTAAAAATCACTGTCAGAAAAATGATAGAAGCCCTCAAAGAATATGTGATAAAATCCCTTAAAGAAATGAAGGAAGAAAAAAAAAAAAAAAAAAAAAAAAACTGCAATAAATTAACAAATTCCATAAGGAAAGTAAAGAAAATACAGAAAACCAAGAAAAAACAATTAAGCAGGTGAAGGAAATGATTCAAGACTTGAAAACTAAAATGGAGAAAATACAGGCAACACAAACAGAAGGAATGCTGGCAATAGAAAAAACTGGGCAAACGATCGGGAAATATAGACACAAGCATAACCAACAGAATTCAAGAGATGGAAGAGAGAATCTCAGGCGAAGAAGATAAAATAGAAGAAATAGATTCATCGATAAATGAAAATCATAAATCCACCAAATCCTTAGAACAAAATTTCCAGGAAATTTGGGACTCCGTGAAACGGCCAAACCTAAGAATAAGAGGCATATAGGAAGGTGACAAAGACCAGCTGAAAGGTGCCAAAAACATATTCAACAAAATCATAGAGGAAAACTTTCCCAATCTGAAGAAGGACATGCCCATGAAAGTACAAGAAGCAAATAGTACAAGAACAACAAATAGACTGGACCAAAGAAAAAAGACCCCTCATCATATAATAATCAAAACATCTAGCATACAGAATAAAGAAAGAATAATAAGGGCAGTGAAAGAAAATGGACAGATAACATATAAAGACAAACCTATCAAAATTACACCTGACTTCTTCATGGAAATCCTCAATGACAGAAAGTCCTGGATAGATGTTCTGCAAGTATTAAGAGACAACGGATGACATCCCAAGCTAACTTCTTCTATGGACCACATGGAACCTTCTGTAAAATCGACCACATACTAGGTGGCATAACAAACCTTAACAGATACGAGAATAGGAATTGTCCCCTGTATCATATCAGACCACCATGCTTTACAATTGGAATTCAACAACACAAATAGCAGAAAACCTGCAAAAAAAATGGAAATTGAACAATGTGCAATTGCTCCACACCCGTATCAAAGAATAAATAATGAAAGAAATTAAGGACTTTCTAATATTCAACGCAAATGAGGACACAACATACCCAAACTTATGGGACACCTTGAAAGCAGTGCTATCAGGGAAGTTCATTGCACTAAAGGCTCATATGAAGAAAATCGAAGATAGTCACATAAGAGAATTGACAGCATAACTGAAAGCCTTAGAATAGAGAGAAGCGAACTTAACCTGTAGGAGAAGATGCCAGGATATAATCAACTAGAGGCTGAAATAAACGAAATAGAAACAAGGAAAACAATACAAAAAAAATCAATGCAATGAAGAGTTGGATTTTTGAGAAAATCAAAAAGATAGACAAACCTTTATCAAACTAATGAAAAACTATAGAGAGAACATGAAAATTAACATAATCAGAAATGAAAAGGGATACATAACAATGGACACAGAGGAAATCCAGAAAATTTTCAGCTCATACTTTGAAAATATGTTTTCCACAAAAATTGAAAATTCAAAGGAAATGGACAAATTTCTGGAGTACTATCACTTACCAAAATTAAATCAAGAACAGACAAACAACTTAAATAGACCTATAACCCACAATGAAATATAAGCAGTCATCGAAAGCCTTCCAAAAAAAAAAAAAAAAAAGTCCATGGCCAGATGGATTCAGTGCAGAATTCTACCAGACATTCAAGAAATAAATAATACCACTACTCCTCAAATTGTTCCACAAAATAGAAACAGAAGGTTAATTGCCAAACTCTTTTTATGAGGCCACAAAAACCTTGGTATCCAAGCTTCACAAAGTCACAACTAAGAAAGAAAACTAACGACCAATATCCCACATGAACATCGATGCAAAAATACTCGATAAAATACTGGCAAACAGAATTCAAGAATACATCAGAGCAATCATCCACCATGACCAAGTAGGCTTCATACCTGGAATGCAGGAATGGTTTAACATATGAAAATCTATCAACATGATCCACCTTATCAACAAACTGAAAAAGAAAAAATATATGATTATCTCCCTAGGTGCTGAAAAACCCTTCGACAAAATTCAACACACTTTCATGATAAATGTCTTATTAGAGAGATCAGGGATAACAGGAATATACCTAAACATAATAAGAGCAATATACAGCAAATCAACTGCCAACATCAAACTGAATGGAGAGAAACTCAAGCCAATTCCTCTAAAATCAGGAAAAAGACAATGCTGCCCTCTGTCTCCATATTTCTTCAGTATCATACTGGAAGATCTAGCTAATGCTATAAGACAACAAACGGAGATCAAGGGGATCTAAATTGGAAAGGAAGAAGTCAAACTGTCTGTATTTGCAGATGATATGATAGTTTACATAAGCGACCCAATAAACTCTACCAGGGAACTCCTAAAGCTGATAAACACATTCAGCAAATGAGCAGGATACATGGTAAACTCGAAAAAATTAGTAGCACTACTTTTTTCAGACAACAAAAAGGCTGAGAAAAAAATCAGAGAAACATCACCCTTTACAATAGCCAGAAGCAACATAAAATAACTTTGTGTAATGCTTACCAAACAAGTAAAAGACCTATAAAATAAGAAATTTGTTGCTCTAAAGAAGGAAATTAAAGAAGATATCAGAAAATTGAAAGATCTTCTGTTTGGTCTTGTCGACAGAGTCCTTTGCCTTAAAGAAGTTTCTAAGTTTGAAGAAGTCCCATTTATTAATTGTTGATCTCAGTGTCTGTGCTCCTAGAATTATGTTCAGGAAGAGGTCACCTATACCAATTTATTCAAGGGTACCTCCTAATTACTCTTCTAAGATGTTCTGTGTGGCTGGATATATTTTGAGGTCTTTGATCCATATGGACTTGAGTTTTTTTGCATGGAAACAGACATAGGTCTATCTGCAGTCATCTACTCACCATCATCCTATTGTCCCAGGACCATATGTTGAAGATGCTTTCCTAGACCTATTTTATTTTTTTTAGCTGCTTTTTCGAAAATAAGGTGTTCATAAATGTGTGAGTTTATAACAGGATTTTGAATTCGATTGCAGTGGTCTACCTGTCTACATTTGTGCCAATACCAGGCTGTTTCAGAAAAAGACCTCAGTCATAAAGCTTAAAGTCAGGGATTGTGATGCTTCCTGAAGTTCTTTTATTGTACACAGTTGTTTGACTATCCTATGTCTTTTGTTTTTCCATATAAAGTTCATTATTATCCTTTCAAGGTCAGGGAACAATAGTGATGAGATTTTAATGATGAATGCAAGATTAACATTTTTACTATGTCTTTCCTATATCCAGGAGAATGTGAGATCTTTCCATTTTCTGGTAAAATACTTAATTTCATTTTTTATTGCCAAAAAGTCCTTGTTACATAGGTCTTTCACTTGTTTGGTAAGAGTTATTCCGAGATACATTATTTTGTTTGTGGGTATTGTAAAGGGTGATGTTTCTGATTTTTCTCTTAGCCTCATTGTCTCCTGAATTAAATAGGGCTACTGACTTTTTCAGTTTATCATATATCTTGCTAATTTGCTGAAGGTGTTTATCAGCTGTATGAGTTCCCTGGGAGATTTTATTTTGTCACTTATGTTAACTATAATATCATCTGCAAATAGAGATATTTTCACTTCTTCCTTTCAAATTTGTATACCCTTTGTCTCCTTATGTTGTCTTATACTTTAGCTAGAACTTGAAGTATGGTACTGAAGAGATATGAGGAAAGAGCGCTTTGAGTTTTAGTGGTGTTTCTTTTACGAATGTGCGTGACTTTGTATTAGGGGCATAGATGTTCAGAACTGAGACTTTGTGTTAATGGATTTCTCCTGTGATGAATATGAAAAGACTATCTTCATCTGTTTTGATTAATTTTGGTTTGAAGCCTAACTTGTTGGATATTAGGATAGCTACACCTGCTTGCTTCTTATTTTCATTTGATTGGAAAATCTCTTCCCAACACTTTTGGTGAGGTAATGTCTATCTTTGAAGCTTAGGTGTGTTTCTTGTATGAAACAGAAGTATGGATTCCTTCTTTGTATCCATTCTGTTAGCCTGTTATAGATGAGTTAAGACCGTTAATGTTGAGGGTGAGTAAGGACCATTGATGCTTGTTTGATTTAGGTTTGTTGTTGGCAGTGGTATTGTAAATATATGTGTGCTGCTTCACCCTTGCTTACTGGTATGGTTGGAATACCTGTTGCCTAGTTTTTTGTGGGTGTAGTTACCTTCCTTGGGTTGGAGTGTTCCTTCCAATACGTTCTATAGTGCTGGATTTATAGATATGTATTGGGAAAATCTGGTTTTGTCATTAAATATCTTGTTTTCTCCATCTATAGTGATTGAGACTTTTGCTGGATATACTAGCCTAGGCTGGCATGTGTTCTCTTAATACTTCTAGAACATCTTCCAGGACCTTCTGGCCTTGAGGGTTTCCATGGATAAGGCAGGTGTAATTTTAATAGGTCTGCCGTTATATGTTACCTGTCCGTTTTCCTTAGCTGCTCTTAATATTCTTTCTTTATTCTACATGCTAGGTGTTTTGATTATTATATATCAAGGGGTCTTTTTTCTTTGGTCCAGCCTATTTGGGCTCAGTATGCTTCTTGTTCTTTCATGGGCATGTCCTTTTTCAGATTGGGGAAGTTTTCCTCTATGATTTTGCTGAATATGTTTTTTGAACCTTTGAGCTGGGCTTCCTCTCCTTCCTCTATGCCTATTATTCTTAGGCTTGGCCTTTTCATGGTGTCCCACATTTCCTGGATGTTTTGTGTTAAGGATTTGTTAGATTTATGATTTTCTTTGGTAGATTAATCTATTTCTTGTAGTTTATCATCTGCTGCTGAGATTCTCTCTTCCATCTCTTGAATTCTGTTGGTTATGCTTGTGTCTGTAGTTGCCTATTTTTTGCCCAGTTTTTCTATTTCCAGCATTCCTTCTGTTTGTGTTGCATGTTGGAAACAGAAGCAAAAAAACATACATAACTCAGATGCAGAGGGAGAGGACAAGACCAGGAAGTAGAAACTCATAGAGACAGCTTACCTGAACAAGGAGGAGATAAGGGGCCACCAGACTGATAGCTGCAAAGCCAGCATGGGACTGACTCAGGCCCCCCTGAATATGGGACTCAGCCATAAGGACTGAGTAGCCTACGGGACCTCAGACAGTGGAGCCAGGATGTATCCCTGGTGCACAAAAGGACTTTGCGAACACATCGCCCATGGAGGGATATCTTCCTTAATCTAGAGACAGGAGAGAAGACCTAGACCCTACTTCACATGACATGTCAGATCTACATATGGAATTGAGGTGGGGGGATAGGGTGGTTAGAGTGCATGTGAGAGGGCAGAGAGGGTAAAACATAGGGGAAGATGGTGGGAGGAAGGGAGGAGTACAGGAGGTTGGGAGGGATGAAGGGAGGGAGAGGGAACTGGGATTGACATGTAAAATAATAAATTAAATTTTAAAAATGTTTTGACTCCAAAATTTATGTTCAAGAACAAGTTACTGGGTAAAAGGATTTCTATTTTTGTTTCCACAGAAAATGAAAAGCTGTGGATTCCTTCCAGACTAATGTGGTTGGATCAAGCCAGACCACCTGAAACAGAGTACAAGGTAATCCTACATTAAAAACAGCTGGACAAAGCAGCCTGACAGACTACAGCCAGGATTTCTGAATCTTCTTCGAATCCCCCATGACAGTGCCCCTTACCAGCAGGAAATACTTTGGAAAGAACAACGCCCTAATTCCCAAATACTGTCTATAAATATTTGTTTTCATTTAAATGTACTTGGTTATAGAAAATAAAAAATATATATAATTAAATAAAAAAATGAAAGAAAGAAAGAGCACAGCATCATCTCGTTTCTTATTTTAAAGTATCGCCTTGATCTTCTGTCCATTCAGATTGATGTTGGCTGTTGGTTTGCTGATTTGCTCTTATTATGTTTAGGCAAGTTCCTGTTATCCCTTATCTCTCCAAGACCTTTATCATGAGAGGGTGTTGAATTTTGTCCAAGGCTTTTTCAGGATTTAGGGAGAAGATCATATGGTTTTTATTTTTCAGTTTGTTTCTATGGTGGATCATGTTGATAGATTTTCGTGTGTTAAACCATCCTTGCAATCCAGGTATGAAGCCTACTTGGTTATGTTGTATGATTGCTCTGATGTATCCTTTGAATTCATTTGACAATATTTTATTGAGTATTTTTCCTTCAATGTTCATCAGGGATATTGGTCTGCAGTTTTTTTTTTTTCTTAGTTGTATCTTTGTGAGTCTTTTGTAGCAAGGTTATTGTGGCCTTATAAAAAGAGTTTGGCAATGAACTTTCTGTTTCAATTTTGTGGACAAATTTGAGGAGTATTGGTATTAGTTCTTCGTTGAATGTCTGGTATAGTTCTTCACTGACTCAATCTGGCCCTGGGATTTGTTTGGTTGGAAGTCTTTCCATGACTGGTTTTATTTCATTGCAGTTTATGTGTCTATTGATATTGTTTGTCTGTTCTTGATTTATTTTTGGTAAGTGATAGTTATCCAGAAATTTGTCCATTTCCTTTGAATTTTCAATTTCTGTGGAATACGGGTTTTCAAAGTTCGACTTGAAAATTGTCTGGATTTCCTCTGTGTCTATTGTTATTTTGCCCATTTCGTTTCTGATTTTTTTTAATTTGCATGTTCTCTCTCTTCTTTTTTGTTAGTTTGGATAAAGTTTGTCTATTTTATTGATTTTCTCAAAAAAATTCATTTTTGCATTTTTATATAGTTTTCATGGCTTCTATTTTGTTGATTTCTGCCCTCCTCTGAGCTGAGTTTGGTGCTTTTTGTCTAAGACTTTCAGTTGTGTTGTTAATTCTTTAATGTGATTATCCTCTGTGTTCTTCACATGGGCACTTAATGCAATTAAGTTCCCTTGAAACACTGCTTTCAAGGAATCCAAATGAATTTGTGTATGTTTTGTCCTCATTCGCATTGAATATTAGAAATTCCTTCATTTCATTATTCTTTTCTTCTTTCAACCAGCTGTGGTACAATTGCATATTGTTTAATTTCTATGAGTTTGCAATTTTTCTGATATTTTGTTGTTGTTGAATTCCAATTATAAAGCATGGTGGTCTGATAAGATACAGGGTACTATTCCAATTCTCTTTATCTGTTGAGGTTTGTTATGCCACCTAGTATGTGGTCGATTTTAGAGAACGTTCCATGTGGAGCAGAGAAGAAGGTACGTTCTTTTGTGTTTGGATGGAATGTTCTATAGTTTTCTATGAACTAACATCTGTTAGTTCTTTAGTTTCTTTGTTGAGTTTCTGATTGGTATTCCTGTCTAGTTTTGGCAGTGGTGTGCTGAAGTCTCCCACTATAAATGCGTGAGGTTTTATGTGAGCTTTGTGGTTCAGTAGCATTTCCTTTATGAACGTGGTTGCCTTTGTATATGGGGTGTAGATGTTCAGAACTGAGACTTTGTGTTGATGGATTTCTCCTGTGATGAGTATGAAATGACCGTCTTCATCACATTTGAGTTATTTTGGTTTGAAGTCTAACTTGTTAGATATTAGGATAGCCATTCCTGCTTGCTTCTAGGTTCCATTTGATTGGAAGATCTTTTCTAAAACTGTTTCCTTGAGGTAATGTCTATCTTTGAAGATTAGATGTGTTTCCTGTATGCAGCAGAGGGATGGATTCTGTCTTTGTATCTATTCTGTTAACCTGTGCCTTTTTATAGCTGAGTTAAGAACAATAATGTTGTTGGTGACGAAGCACCATTGATTGTTGATGCTTGTTTGTTTTAGGTTTGTTGTTGGCAGTGGTATTGTGAGTATATGTGTGCTGCTTTACCCTTGGTTTCTGGTGTAGTTGGATTATCTGTTGCCTACATTTCTGTGGGCTTATTTACCTTCCTTGGGTTGGAGTTTTCCTTCCAATACTTTCTGTAGGGCCGGATTTGTAGATATGTATTGGGAAAATCTGGTTTTGTCATTAAATATCTTGTTTTCTCCATCTAAATAGATTGAGAGTTTTGCTGGGTATAGTAGCCTGGTTTGGCATCTGTGTACTCTTAGTCATTATAGAACATTTATCCAGCACCTTCTGGCCTTGAGGGTTTCCATGGATAAGTCAGTTGTAATTTTAATAGGTCTGCCTTTATATGTTACCTGTCCTTTTTCCTTTACTGCTCGTAATTCTTTCTTTATTCTACATGCTAGATATTTTGATTATTATATGTTGAGGGGGGTCTTTATTCTTTGTTTCAGCCTATTTGTTGTTCAGTATGCTTCTTGTATTTTCATGGGCATGTCCTTCTTCAATTTGGTAAATTTTCCTCAATTATTTTGTTGAATATGTTTTTGGCACATTTGACATTGGCTTCCTCATCTTGCTGTATGCCTATTTTTCTTAGGTTTTTTCTTTTCACGGTGTCCCTCATTTCCTGGATGTTTTGTGTTAAGGATTTGGTGGATTTACAATTTTCTTTGGTCGATGAATGTATTTCCTCTAGTTTACAATCTGCTCCTGAGATTCTTTCTTTCATCTCTTGAATTCTGTTGGTTCCGTTGGCTTGCATCTGTAGTCCCTTTCTTTTGCCCAGTTTTTCTATTTTCAGTATTCCTTTTGTTTGTGCTGCTTTTATTTTCTCTATTTCAGTTTTCTAGTGTTCAACTGTTTCCTTCACCTGCTTAATTTTTTTTCTTGGCTTTCTGTTCATTTTTTCTTGGCTTTTTGTTCATTTTTTCCTCTTTTTTGTTTGTTTTTTCTTCCATTTCTTTAAGGGATTTTCTTACATCTTCTTTGAGGGCTTCTATCATTTTTATGATAATTCTTTTTAAGTCATTCCCTTCTACTTCCTCTGCTTTGTTGTTGTGTTCTGTTCTAGTTGGGGTAGATTCCCTAGAATCTAGTGGTGTCATGCTTGTCTTTCAGTTGTTATGTGTTTTCTTTTATTGCTGTCTTCACATAGCTTCTTCCAGTATGTCTCTCTGTCTCTATATGGTACTTGTCTGGTGGGCTTATTTGTGCAAGACTTTTGATGTCTCTAGCCCTGGGTGATCCAAGCTCTCTAGGTGATCTCTTCTCAGGCAGGGGACCAGGAATGTGTTTAAGTGATCAGACTCCAGCAGAAGACTGGCAATGTGGTTCAAAGAAGGCTGGGATTCTGTATGTTCCTTGTGACTATAACCTGGGCCTGGGACTCTACAGCTGGGGCCTCTTTAGCAGAGGCCCTCCTATGTCGGTCAGGGATCCTGCTAACAGGAACTCAGAGTGGTCACACAGAAGTATTTGGATCTCTGGAAGGGGCTCTATACTCCAGTAGAGGACCAGTGGTGGGAGTCAGAGAACATGCAGGTTGAAATTACAGGTGGTACCACATGAATAGGGATGTCTTCTGTGTTCAGAGCCGCTCCCAGAAGTTTGCCAATGTTGTCTGGACTGTTGGCCACACTCTCTGTCCCAGTGCTCAACCAGAGTGGTGGGACAGTGAGCAGGGTTGGGCACAGGTTAGGGGGAGAGCAGGATTTCGGTGGGGGTAAGTGGGAGTGTATCAGAGCTCCAAGAGTGCTCTTTATGGGTACAGGACACAGGAGCAGTGGTTCCGAGGCTAACCCATGGATTTCCTGGGGTAAGGTTTAGGGCAAAGTCCATCTGAATTCTGCCCAGACTCACCTCTATCCAAGGCCTTGCGGTAGAGCTAAAATAATAAGTATAATTAAAGACAAATCTTTCTATAAATTGGGAAATATATTTCCCCAACTCTCAGCATCCCTGTTTGTTCTGTATCATTTTCTAGTGTAGAACCCTTTCTTTATTTCCAATATAAATTTTGGAAGGCTCTTTATAAGGTCCTGTTTACATTACCATAGGTTTACACTCTCTTTTTGATAAAAAATTATCAAAGTGAATAGAATAAGCAGAGGCAACTGGGAAGTGTTCGAGATGACAAAGAAAAGGGGCAATAAAAATGGTATTCTTATCTCAAAATATAGATATTTTTAAAATGTATTTTCTTATTTTACATAAAGATCCCAGATCCCTCTTCCTCACTTCCTCTGCCCCTCACTCCCAACCTCTGATTCCCCAAAACAACCACCCCCTTCCATCTCCCATACTCCACATATATGGTGATGCCTTTCAAGAGGGGTGATATAAATATGTCATTTGGAGTAGTATATAGGCCTTTTCTCCTTTGTCTAGGTTAAGAGATTATTCTTCCATGGGGAATGTGCTCCCAAAGTTATTTTGTGCACCAGGGATACATACTTGTTCTACTGTCTGAGTCAATCCAATACTAGATCCTCAGCACTCATTCCAGAGACCTATTAGCTCCACTTTGTTCAGGTTGGCTGTCTCCCAGTATGAGTCTTTTTTTTTCCTTATGTGGACATTGCAAAATATATTTTAGATGATGGTTTCTGTAAGCCTTCATTCATAGTATCAAATGTTAACTGGGAATATTGATTGCACTATGGCATAGATTTTTACATGAAGTCCACATATTGCTAAAGTTTGTGCACTCATACATATAACTTTTCTTCTATGAATTCAGTGGTCTTGTTCAATTTCTCTCGTTCTTGCCTCTGCATCAACGCTTTATGGGAGGTAGGTTCAAAAGAGTCAGCTCATATGCCATGTGAAGGTCCTAATTCCACTACAAGTGATCTCAAAATCAGATCACTCAACAATCAATCATCCAAATTCAGAGGGATATTGTTTCCACCATGGCTCCATAGCAGTGAGTGCAGGGCCTGCCTGAGAGTTCACATAAGTTCAAGGAGATATACATGTGGGTTTTCCATTCAAGACCTAATCCCGTGCTCCAAAAAATATCTCCCCTATTTCATCAATGTGTCTCTTTGTGCTCAGACCAGTACTTTACTGTGGATCTCTGTATCTTCATCATTAGTTATTTCATAAAGGAGAAGGCCAGTTTATGCATTTACTACACTATTTAAAACAGTTTTACCATGGATTCCATGGAGTTATGTTAGCAGAAGTTTGCTCCATAACCCAATAATAGCTTCCATCATCAAGACATCTGACTCACTGATCATCTTTTGCATCCATCCCACAATTCAAATATCTTGATCCTTCATATTATCATCACTTCCGTCTAACCCCTAGCTTTCCCAAGAAATCTACCCATTTACAATTAAAGGGGCAATCTATTCATTATTCTGAAGACCCACCATATTATTTATGTTCTCTGGTCCTGTGGATTAGACTGATTATCATTGCTTTACTTTGCATATAATACCCATGTATAAGTGAGTAAACACCATGTTTATTTGTCTTTCACTGTGCGTATTACCTCTCTCAGGATGTTTTACTAGTTCCACATACTTGACTACAACTTTCATAAAGCAAATTTCTACCCCTGAGAAATACTTGATTATGTACATGGACCATATTATATTAATCCAATATTTTCTTTTGAGTCATCTAGGTTGTTCCCTTGATCTGCTGTGACAGCATCAATTGCTTAAAATTCTTTCTCTTTATGTTCATAATTTTAGCATCATGGTCAAAATCAGGTGTCATAGCTATATAGACAAGTATCAGGGCATTCAAATCCATTTTGAGGGTTTACCTGTCTATTTTGGTGTAAATACCAATCTTATTTGTTATTGTAACATTATCATAGAAGAAAATATCAGGATAGATGATCACTCTGTTATCTCTGTAATTTTTGTTTTTTTGTACATAGTTGTTTTGGCTATCCTGGGCATTTTGTTTTTCCATATAAAGTTGATTAGTCTTCTTTCAATATCAATGAAGAATTGTGCTGTAATTTGCATTGCGATTGTATTGAATCTGTATATTGTTTTGGGGTAGAGTACCATAACTTTTATATTGGTTCTACCTTTCCAAAAGTGTAAGATACATTTGCATTTTCTGGTATCTACTTTAATTTCTTTCTTCAAAAATTTAAAGCTCTTGTCTTACATGACTTTCAGTTGTTTCTTTTTAGATACCTGAAGATTTTCTATGCTGTTTTGTCTATTGTAACATGTGATGTTTCTCTGCCTGTTTATCACTGATATGTAGGAGGGTGATATTGCAGTAAATAAGGATCAGGATAAACAAATAGGCCGAATAGATGTTTATTCAGGGAGAAATAACTTACAACCTAGACAGATGAACACCAGGAAATTCAACCCGATCCTCTCCTATCCGAGTCACACCAGAAAGAGAGGGCCTTTCCTGGCCCCCTCCGACCTCCTTCCACAGGTCACTTCCGCCCATGGCTCCACCCCCAATGGGCGTGGTCAGTGCCACAGAAGGACTATCTCACTACAATTTCCCTTTTAGTATAAAGAAAAGATTTAGGCTTAATAGAAAACTATATAGAAAACAGTGAATAACAATTGTGCTCCAAGAAAAGGAAAATCGAGAACAAAATGACCTACATATCTAGTCCTAGGGTGAGGGCATAATGGAGTTTGCAATAGAGTTGTCCTAAGCTGGAAAACATAAGTCTAGTACCTAATATATCTAACTAGGAAGAGAAAATAATAGTTGTGATAGTTTAATCTTCAACTTCATCAAGACCTGAGAAGGAAATTAACAATACTAGAGCACACAGGAAATGAGGATGGACAACTTCCAAAAGGTGCAGCAAAGACAGAAACAGCAAGCCACCTGAACAGTCACCCTAGGTCTCACAGCGACGTTGGTACACCCAGATTTGGCTAAGGCCAAGAGAACTTGACAGACCACAACAACAGCAGGGAAATAGAATGGCTGTCTTACCCTGACTTGGCAAGGTCAAGCAGTCTTCTATATTTGTCTCCTGCAAGCAGATAGGACTGCATGACCAAATCAGTGGTCAAGGTGGGGGCAATTCTATGCCCAACAGGCCATTAGCTGAGGCGAGATTGAACTCCAGCAGGAGCAACAACAGTGTCCAACATATTTTCGGGAAAATGCACGGTGCTGTCAGGAGCAACAGTGTCTCATGTCAATGGAGTACTAATATTAAAACATTTAAATGCCATGTTCTGCATGTCTATGAAGTGATTGAAGATTAAGCATCTATATCTGACTAATCTCATAGGTACAGGAAATGTGAGTGAAGATAATCTGTAATACTCGGGAATTTAGCTAAAAAGACTGATTAAAACTTTCCTGAGTAAAGCAGGAACAAATACTTAAACAATATATCTATTTACATATACATACATGTAAATCCCTAAAACAGAGGTAAAGTATAAGTGTCAAGACAAGAGGTAGAACTATAAAGGGCAGCAAGATATATATCCCAAATTGTATCAATATACAAAATGTCTTGAATACAAGAAAAGTATACATACATAGAATATAGTAAAAAATAATGTGCATAAAACATTGTAAGTGGAAATATTTAACACAATATAACAAAATATAAAATTAATTTTACATAGCTTACCACATAAGAATACACAACAATGTAAGCTGAAAAATACAATCTCATTCTTACTCAAATTCTCAAGAAAATAGGCTAATCTACCTATATACCATCTAAACCATACCTTTACCAACCATTCCCTATTCCTGTCTAAAAGATAAACCCGAGTGTAAGCATTACCCAATCCCAAATAACTAAAACCAACCCAAAGACGATGACTATTATCCCAAAATTCCAAGGATAGGGAAAGGGGGCATAGTCATATTAAGATTACTTCCTGCTGAAATGGGATAATGATTGCTCCAATGGACCCTGTAGGAAGAAAATTTTTAGCAACCAAATTTCTCAACAGAACTGGCTGTGACATATGTAGTTAGTCACTGTGTGGCAGAAAATTCTTCACTGTAGTTCTGTTTGAAAGTCTGGCCATGGAATAATAACAAGGTGCACCATTACATCTAGCTAGTCATGAGTTGTCTCGAGCAAAACAGTCTCAAACCGGTTTTAAGGTGATGTTTGTAGTTCCGATGCGTCAGGTTAAGTCAAGTGGAAACGATGATGTGGGGCCCCATCTTCTTTCCGGAGAGTTCAATGACTGCTGTTAGGAATCGTTATATTCCTTGTGGAAAAGTTACACATCAATATTAAAGTAAAATTTCAAGTTTTAAGGTATGCATTAGGGAAAGACAACAATAAGCATTAAAAGTATGTGAGAAAATTAGGATTTCAGAGAGAAAATTGCATATAAGATATGAGTCCCCAGATTTTGTTTTCTTCTGCCTTACACCAATTGGCTTCTTGATTTAAGGCAGAAACCATGAATTTAATCTCAACAGCATGCTTGAATTTAGAGAAGGAAAGCCAAATCCAACTCCAAAGCCAGCATTTGTTTACAAAATTTGGGACTTCAGGAATACTAGATAGTAGAGAGAAATAGATTTTTATATAGAAATAGTTTACTACAATTAAATATTTTTTTTACCATATATCATATTCTGCTTCCTTAAGTGATTGTTTCTGAAGAGCTGTCTTCTCTTCTGTAGGCACCTACATGTTTAGTGTCTTTTGGCTGTTTGATGATAGGTTTTCTCTTTTTTCCTGTAAGAACAAGAACAGAACACTTCCCCTACCTTTGAGAGGCCTCCGTACACCTCATAGGACCTAGTTTGTTGGATGACTTGTCATTTCTCTTCATTAAGATGTTTCTCTTGTTCAACTCGGATCTTGATTAACTTAGATGGTATACATAGTATTTCTTCTCCTGTAGATACAAATGCAAAACCCCTACCCCAACGTAACACATATCCTTCTTTCCATTCTGAGGTCAGTACATCCTTGAAATACACTGGCTGATTTAGTTCAGAAGTTTTTTCTGTTGTCCAGTGTCTTTCTGCAGCTGGTTTTCCTTTTTCATCAGCATTAAGAAAGTTTAATGTTTATAAAGCATTATGTAATCTGTGTTTGGGTGTTTTGGCTCCTCCTGCCTGTTTATGGAGCATTTATTTTAAAGTATGATTGGATCTCTCAACCACTGCTTGTCCTGTAGGATTGTGTGGTATACCAGTTATGTGCTTTATCTTGTAATACTCAAAAAACTGTTTCAATTTGCTGGAGACATATGCTGGAGCATTGTCAGGTTTTATTTGTGCAGGTATGCCCATAATGGCCATTACCTCTAAAAGGTGCGTTATAACAGAATCATCGTTTTCAGAGCTCAGAGCAGTAGCCCTTTGAAACCCTGAAAATGTATCTATAGTGTGATGTACATATTTTAATTTTCCAAATTCTGCAAAATGAAACACATCCATTTGCCATATTTCATTCCTATTTATACCTTTAGGGTTACTGCCTGGTGGTAAAGTAGTTTGTTTATAGAATGAGCAAGTAGGACATTTCCTTACTATTTCCTTGGCTTGTTCCCAAGTGACAGAAAATCCTTTTTTAAACCTTTGCTGTTCATGTGGTGTTTCTTATGAAACTCTTTGGCTTGTAGCACACTTCCTATCAATAAACGATCAATTTCATCATTGCCTTATGCTAGAGGACCTGGCAGACCCGCATGGGATCTGATGTATGTTATATATATAGGATGAGTCCTCTTTCTGATAGTATCTTGTAACTGTATAAACAATGAAGTTAATTCTGTATTGTCAGGAATAAATTCTGCAGTCTCAATGTATAAAACGACTCTCTCTGTGTATTGAGAGTCAGTAACTATATTGAAGGGTTCCTTAAAATCCATAAGTACCATGAGAATGGCATACAATTCTGCCTTTTGTACAGAATTGTATGGGCTTTGAACCACTTTGCTAATTTTTCCTGATTTATATCCTGCCTTACCTGATTAATTGCATTAGTGTAGAATGTATGAACTCCACAAATAGGTGTTTTTCTTACAATGCATGGAACAATCCAAATCGTTTTCTTTATGAATTTGATTCTCTCAGTTTTGGGATAGTTGTTGCTAATTGTTCCCAAAAAGTTATTGCAAGCTCTCTGCCAATATTCGTTATCTTTCCATAAGGAAGAAATTCCCTCATTAGTTAAAGGTACTATAATTTTTGCTGTGTCCCTTCCTATTAGCTGACGAAGTCTTAATTTACCTTTTATAATCAAGTCAGAGATCTTTTCTATATATGTTTTTAGTTTTTTATTCTGTTTATGTGGTAGGAATATCCATTCTAATATATCTTCTCTCTGCATCAAAATCCCTGAAGGATATTCTCTAGATGGTAATATAACCAGAATACAGTCTAGGTTTGGATCCACACGGTCCACATGTGCTTCCAGTATCCTCTTTTCTACCCATGCTAATTCCTTCTCAGCTTCAGCTGATAGTATTCGTGGACTATTCAAGTCCTTATCTCCTTTTAGGGCCATTTTCAAGTTTTTCAAACCATGCCCTTCTACTGCAATTATGGTTTGCAATTGAGAAATCTCTCCTAGTAATTTTTGAAGATCATTAAGAGTCTGGTAGCGATCTCTTCTGATCTGTAGTTTTTGTGGTCTAATTTTCTGTAGACCTATTTTATATCCTAAGTAGTTGATAGACTCTCCTTTTTGTATTTTTTCAGGTGCAATTTGTAATCCCCAGTGAGGTAAAACTTCCTTTACTTTCTCAAACATTTTTTCTAATATTTCTCCTTTAGAGTCAGCTAACAATATATCATCCATGTAATGATAGATTATGGATTGTGGAAACTGTTTACGAATTATTTCTAATGGTTTTTGTATGAAATATTGGCACAGGGTGGGGCTATTTAGCATTCCCTGTGGCAAAACCTTCCATTGATATCTCTTCACCGGTTGAGAATTATTATAATTAGGTACCGTGAAGGCAAATTTCTCTTTGTCTTGTTCTTGTAAAGGTATAGTGAAGAAGCAATCCTTTAAATCAATAACTATAATAGACCATTCTTTGGGTATCAAAGAAGGCATGGGCATTCCAGGCAGTATAGAGCCCATTGGCTGGATAACTTTATTGATGGCTCTCAGGTCTGTAAGCATTCTCCATTTACCAGATTTCTTTTTGATCACAAATACAGGAGAATTCCAAGGGCTGGTTAATTAATTAATACAATTTTTGTATTAATCTTGTATCCTGCCACATTAGGGAATTTGTTCATCATCTTTAAGTGTTCCCTTGTAGAATATTGAATCTGTTTTTTATACTATCATATTGTCTGCAAATACAAAAAAAATTAACTGTTTCCAATCCTAGTTTGTATTAAGTTCATCTCCCTTTGTTGTCTAATTTCTCTATGTAGAACTCCTATTACTATACTGAGTAGGTACACAGAGAGTGACCAATCTTATCTTGTCCCTTACTTTATAGGAATCATATTGAGTTTCTCTCGATTTAGTTTGATGTTGACATGCTGTACTTGATTTTACTATGTTTATCTATGATCTTTGTTTTCATGATATTCCCTAGACCATCAACATGAAGGTATATAGGATTTTGTCATAGGCTTCTTCAGCATCCAGTTAGGTGAACATTTGTGTTTATATTTTCATATTTTTATGTGATGGATTACATTGACAGATTTCTGTATGCTGGACCATCCCTGTACATCTGTAATGAAGACTACTTGATCATGTTAGATAATTTCTATGTCATTTCTACTTAGTTTGTCTGTGATTTATTAAGTACTTTTTCATGAATATTCATGAACAAGGTTTGTCTGCAACTGCCTTTCAATTGCTTCTGCGGCTTATTCTGGAGGCAGTTAGAGCTATGTACTCTTTCCTTAGAACTGCTTATATAGTGTCCCATAAGCTTGTGTAAAACTTGTATTTTTCATATTTCATTCGAGGAAATATTTTTTTTCAATATTCCTGTAACCATTGTAATTCAGTTGAGTTTTGTGTTATTTCCATGATATTATGGGATTTCTGTAATTTGTGTTGTTGTTGAATTCTTTATTTCACCATTGTGATCACTTAAGATTTGAGGGATTATTTTTATCTTTGTGTATCTGTTGACCTTTTCTTTGTTACTGAGTAATTAGGCAGTCTTAGAGATGGTTCCCTGAGATGACATACTGTGAAGAAGATAGCCTCTTTTATGTTTTGGGGGGATGTTCTATAGACCTTGTGCAGTCACTGAGAATTAGAACATTGATTACTGTCCTCATTTCTTTGTCAACTTTACTTCAGGAAGACCTATCAGTTTGTGAGATGCTGTTTTGATGTCTCCA
The DNA here is from genome assembly GCF_943737965.1 of Phodopus roborovskii. Classification (NCBI taxonomy): domain Eukaryota; kingdom Metazoa; phylum Chordata; class Mammalia; order Rodentia; family Cricetidae; genus Phodopus; species Phodopus roborovskii. Next base: position 256,265 of record NW_026126125.1, read on the forward strand.
GCTATTAGTGTGTGGGCAAAGTTTTGAGGGTTAAGCTTTAGTGTTCTGGCTATTACAATTGTGATTGATTCCCTATTTGGGTCATGAATATTTAGAATTGAGACTTCATCGAGGTGGTCTTATTCTGTGATGAATATGAAATATACTTACACATTTCTTTAGAAAATTTTATTCTGAACACCATTTCATTAGTATTATGATAGCTTTGCCAGCTTCTTTCTCATGCTCATGTGATCAGAAAATTATTTCTCAACTTTATATAGTGAGGTAATAATTGTATTTGAAGTTGAGGTGTGTTTCATTTTTGTTGCAAGAGGATATCCTTTATTCATGCCCATTTAATTAGCCAGTTTCGTTTTTATAGATATGTTATGTCCATTGATATTAAGGGTTATTAGTTATCTGTGATCGTTAATTCTTTTATTTTTTTTTGTATTTTAGTAATTTATTTTTTACATTAGATCAAGTTTCCCATCACTCCTCTCCTCTGCTTTGCCTACATCTCTTTCGTTCCTTGGAGAGGGTAAAGCCTCCTAGGATGTTTACTAATTTGGTCCAATCATCTGTGTGAGGCAGGAATAAGACATCTCTCCACCTCAGTCAACACTATGTCTAGGCCGAGCAAGGTATCTTTCCATAATGAATGTGCTCCACACAGTGAGTTTGTGCATTAGAGTTAGAATTCATGTTGTCTGAGATTCACCATTGTCAAAAAATATTGATTAACACAGAGTAACAATATTGATAATGGTCCATTGTGAAGACATGAAAATTGGAATAGATATATGTCTAATGATCCATCAACTTAGTTGACTTGCATAGTGATGCTTTGACTTTCATGTGTACTTTACTACAGTCAAGTATTTGTTTGGTAGGAGAATGGAAATTAAGTAAAACTCACATATAAACTTGCAGTTTGGGAAGAAAACAAATGAATATATCATGGGTTTCTATGAGTGGTTTGGGTAATACACTGCTACATCATAATGGTTTCCTGGCAACACTTGCAGAATTCGGTCTTCGCACAGAGTAGGAGATGCTGCATTATCACTGGACAATATATTCTCCCAAGATAAGAGTCATGTACAATCTCTAATGACAGCATATGTGGAATGTAATTCTCCCAAGAAGAGCAACACCAAAGGACTGGAAGTTGTCCTATATTTACCAGCATTACCCAAGTCAAGAGTATCTAAATCAATGGAATAAATTCTGTGGAAAAAACTTTCAAAGAATTTTTAATGAAAGTCCTCCTCACTAAGAAGTGAAGCCACGGATTTACAAAATTAAAATACTCAAAGATAACTTTCAAAGTGTGAGTGTGCCATTGTTAGCTTTCTTAAGCAAGGTTTGATACACCTGTTAGAATAGAGTGAGGAAAATGAGGAGCGTGTTTACATCTAGTGAGGTAGTTGCCACACTTCATCAATCTCCTGGCCTCAAACATCATGGATACACAATGTCAATACCAAATATAAAGACTGTAATTATTGTGGTTACCATCAAATTTGGTATCTAGATGAGAGCTTCATGCCAATTAACACTGTCCATGTCAATATATTTCTGTTACTTACTGAGAAGTCTTTGGATATGGCTCTTTGGATATGTCCCACTGCCAGTGAGTTTTGTAGTGAGCTTTCTAGAATCTAGAATCTCTGACAACTAATAATGAGGTTCTCTTTATCATCTTGTATTTATGGATCCTTAGGAATGAGGTGATGCCATTTGGATTTGGTGAGTGCCCCAGTTTGATGCAAAAAAAAGAAACTTGTACAAACTTCAATGACAATACCACAATGAGCCAAGCTGGAGAAAACATTTCTGGCCACCTTTGTCAAAGCTCATACCTTGCTACCTTGGGGATGTGTGGTAGGAAGATGAATGGGGGATTTTAAAAGCAAGCTACCCTCTGAGTGAATATATAGTGAAGACAGCTTGGCTATTTAGGCAAAATACTACCTTTACACAGAATTGCCTTATTGATATATCCCTTAAATTTCTTTGATTTTCTTGTAATGGTATGAATTTGAAACCATTTTCCTTTATGTGGAAAGGGTAAGAACTATTCCATGGAGTTTTATGATCTATGGACCTAAAGGCATTACAATTTGCTAAAGCGTGTTTATCTCTAGAATTCTTGACCAAGTTGAAACATAAAAAAATATTTCAAATTTCTGTTACAGCCTATGCTTACCATAGAAACCAAATAATGATGACACCGGCGACTAGGTGTGGTGCTACAGAAAGAGGCAAACTTACTATTGCTAGGTCCCTGACTTACATTCTAGCTGAAAACTGATATTTCACTTCCAGAGATCCACTCAGTATCCACAGTTGTTTTTTAGTTATCCTAGTCCAATCAACTGTCATGTCCAGATGGCACAACATGTCCTGATTTTTCTAGATTCTGTCCATGGAGTTCAAAGTGAAATAGCCTTCATATCAATCCTCAGATTTGTTTTATTTTTGAGGTTATAATGCTCTTATTTAATTTCAACTTCTCTACAGTAAACAAAACTACCTATTTCCCTCTGCATTTTTTTCCTAATCTGATAAAATGTCAGTATGTCAACCTAACCTAAGTTGAATATCTGATTGTAGATGCGAACCCTAATCAAACATATAGAATAAAATGAAGAATGTTGGAATTCATAGAATCTGTATGGCTAAGAGAATATAAAATTCATTACCCATTATTCTTTTGTTTTTATATTAAATAATAAAATTAAAAATTCTTATATGCTTACTGGGACACCTATATTCTTCCATTGAACATTTATGGCACTAAAATTATTAATTGTTAGATAAATACAAATATACACAACTGGATTAATAAATGTGACCTACCTGTATATCTATCCATGCTTCAATTTGTCCTTTCTTGGTTCTCCCAATCTTTGATCTTTTCCTATTTTCTCCTACTAACACTGAGATCTGATTTATAAAGCTTATTGGATTTTTCTTCTTTACTACCTTGTATTTTTCATTTTTAAATTTTCTGCTATAGCTGAAATGATTATTGTTGTAATTGCCTGATATTTTCACATCACACAATATCTCTTCAGGTAATCCCCATACCTATTATGAATGCATTGTAGAGGGTGCTCTTTAGCTTTGAATGAAGCCACATATTTGGTTTTGTTAGTGGATATTCAGCAACAAAGGACAAAGAATCAGTATTTTCTGTATTTGAAAATTATGACTTGCAGAGACTTCTATGATTGGATCAAATCATGCTAAGCCAAATGAAATGAAAAGTGTTTCATTAGGCCAGATTTCTATGTCATTTTCATATTCTATGTCATTAGGTGTATAAATCACCTAATTTCCTGACTTATTTTGGGGGCCTATTTATCTCAAGTTTCTTCAAGATAGTCTGGAGAAAGAACAATGTCGATTACAGGAAAGCTTTAATCCTTTTCCAAGGAAGATAGCCTTCATTTATAATGCTGAATGATCATATGTGTTATAATTGATAACATAGGGCTTAGTTGAAACATTGACCTTGCCTTCAGGAAGCCCAAGAAATAGCATCACAGTATGCAATCTGTGTTTTTGCTATATTTACCAATGTAAATACTCAATCATTCAATAGATATCACAGAGTTATTGAAGGATGTATCCGATGAATGTTACTACATCAACTAATATCCCTCTCTAGGATGTAAAAATTAAAAAAAAAATTAGTCAATGGTAAATGTTATACAGAGACTCAAGTAAGCTTCCAAAAAAAAAAAACAAATTAACAGTGATTATATTTAGTGGATGACAAAAGTAGAGCATCTATACTTCTCAAGGTAGTTGTCTATTATTGTGCGCAAACAGAAGATTTTCTTTAAACCATGTGGACATCAACTAGATAATCAAGTGAATCATACTCATGGTGACAGGATGCCAAACATTTGACAGCACATTTTATCAGCAAAGGGACGGCCTGAATTCTCATTGGTACAGTGTGAGCATAGAATGTCTTCAAGTCACAGAGCATGTACTTTTTACAAGAATATCACCAAAGATATCAAGAACCATAAAGTTTCTTATGCTGACACATTTGTCACAGAGGACAGGATAATGGTTGAAATATTAAACCATTGTCCAAAAGGAAAGGACTATTTACTAAGAATCCAGAAAAAATTATCCTCTATTTTTACCTGTGGCACCGTATGTTTGTG